>NW_026068238.1:411260-450003 GCF_014885135.2 Alexandromys fortis
AAAATAAATATAAAAGAATAAAAATATCTGATGGAAAAAACAAAAAACAAAAAAAAGAGAAATTACTGGTAGAGTATAAGTATCTTGAAGAGAATGATTAGGGCTCTATTTACTGTTTTTCATTAAAATTACTATTATTTTAATTTTTTTCTCTCTTTTGAGATTATAATATAATTACATCCTTTTTCTCTCTTCAAAGCCTCTCATACACTCCTTCTTTGCATTCTTTCAAATTCAAGACCTTTTGTTTATTGTTTTTTTATATACATATAGGTATATAAATACATATAGACAACCTTCTTGGTCTGTAGAATATAGCTAGTATATATGTTTTCAAAGGCAGCAATTTGGTATTGGATAATTAATTGGAAAACAATCAACATTTAGTTCTCAACATTTCTTAGTTTCTTGTAGTTCTTTGTACAGGGTTAAGACCTCCTGGTATTTCTCTAGTCCACATTAGTATATCTATTGTTGCTATCCTTGTTTAGTTCATGTTTAGACATTCATGTTGGTGAGATTATATGGTTATAACTTATAATATTCCTAGGAGATACTATCTCACTGAAAAATACATTATAAATATTTGTCATTATACCCACAGAGAACTGTACTTCTTATCCCCATCAAGGAAACTTCTCTTTGAGATAGAGACCATTCCAGAAAACCACAACCAATCAAAATGAAAAGTTGTGAAGCCTAGTCCAATGGATTCATCTGCAATGCAAAAGTCATAGTTTCTTTTTATTGTTTGTATTGCTCTATACTTTTTTTCTCCACTTCCTTTCCTTCCTCCCCTCTTTCCTTCTACCCTCTTCTGTGACACCCAAGCTCCCAATTTACTCAGGAGATCTTTTCTTCTTCTCTTTCCTTATTAGTTCTGTAATATTTTTCTTAGGGTCCTCTTTGTAGTCTAGGTTCTCTGGGGTTGCGGACTATAGGCTGATTTTTCTTCGTTTTATGTCTAACAGTCACTTCTGAGTGATTGCATATTATATTTGTCTTTCTTGCTCTTGGTTACCTCACTCAAAACTACATTTTTTCTAGATCCACCCATTTGCCTGCAAATTGCAAGATGTCATAATTTTTTACCTCTGAGTAGTACTTCATTGGGTAAATATTTTCTTTATCCATTTTTTGGTTGAGGGTCATCCAGGTTCTAGCTATGACAAATAATGCTGCTATGAGAATAGCTGAACATATGTCCATGTGGTATGACTGAGCATCCTTTGGGTATATACCAAAAAGTGGTATTGCTGGGTCTTGAGGTACATTGTTTCCTAATTTTCTGAGAAATCACCATATTGATTTCCAAAGCAGTTGTATAAGTTTGCACTCCCACTGACAATGGAAGAGTGTTCCCCTTATCCCACATCTTCTCTAGCATAAGCTGCCATCAGTATTTTTGATCTTGGCCATTCTGACAGGTGTAAGATGGAATCTCAAAGTTGTTTTGATTTTCACTCTCTAATGGATAAGGATGTTGAGTATTTTCTTAAACATCTTTCAGTTATTTGAGATTCATCTGCTGATACTTCTCTGTTTTTTATTGATTTATTTATTCTTTTGATGTAAAATCTCTTGAATTCTTTGTATATTTTGGATATCAGTCCTCTGTCTGATGATGGGTTGGTGAAGATGTTTTCCCATTCTCTAGGCTGCCATTTTGTCTTGTTGACCATGTCTTTTGCTTTACAGATGCTTCTCAGTTGTAGGAGGTCCCATTAATTAACTATTACTTTCAGTGTATGTGTTACTAGGACAATTGCCATCCTTAAGGTTCAGGGAACATTGAAATAGAATGAAAAGGAAGACTGTAAGAGCCAGAGGACCAGGGAGTTTACTGTGAGGTTATGTCTATTTTCTCATACATCCTTGTTGCCCAGTTAAAGGCAGGCCTTCAAAAATATATGAATAAATATGAGCATTTCTACACACACAGACACACACACACAATGTTTTTTCACCAATTATCAACATTGAACTCCTCGATGTAGAATGATATTTCCAAGGCTGAATGACAGTAGAATCTTCATCATTATGCTTCATAGGATAAAGTGTATTTGTTATACTCAAGTGAGTAAAATTATTTCTTTGGTCATTATAGACAATCTGCATTAAGCTATTGTCTTTATTGACAATGAAAGTTCTCCTGTCAATCTCTAAATATAACCTGCTCTTGTCAGTACATAGCATTAGCTGTGTGTATGTTTTCAGGCTGACCACTTGGTACTGGATAACTAATTGGTATGCTCTTCCCTTGGTCAGACCGTTTAATACACCCTCAGCATTCCTTGGTTGCCTGTAGTTCTTTGTGTAGAATTTTCTTTCTGGTTTAATTATTGTTTACTTAGATTCCACAAATACAACTAATGTGGGTATTTTTCTTTCTGGGTTGGACTTATTTCATTTATTACAATGTACCCTCTATTCTTCCATATTGCAAAAATAGGCAACTTCTTCTTTAAGCCCCAATAATGTCTTTTAAAAGTGCAAAGTTGAGTGTAGTTCTTATTTACACACAACTCACCTTGCCCTCTTAGGTCATCTGTGAGCTCAGCATGTAGCAGAGATAGTCTGCATGTCTTTTTACATTTGCCTGCTATTATTACAGTCTTGCTCAAACTTTGCTTACTCTGTTTAGTGGCAACAAAGAGTGTCCCTTCATTTCTTCCACAGTTTCACACCCTATTCTATCTGAAGACCCATACCAGCTCATTCATTCCATTTCCGTGACCTTCCTGTCTGTTGACTCCCTACATACACACACATTTAGACACGCACCCACACATACATGTGCCCTAACATACCTGTGTACATGCCTATGCACACAAAGCCCTCTCATACATACACATGCCTTATTCAAAAAATATAGATAGTATTTTTATAAAATGTGTTACTATAGAGGAAATACCAAATTCACAATTATTTATTGAGCTCCTCTTGTGAAAATCTATCTTGTGTAAGGCAAGAGGTAAGGAGAAGAGTTAAATTTTTACCAGGAGCATACATTCAATTGTTAAAATTGTTTCAGGAAAAATGTATTTTTAATGATTTTATTTTCAGTATCACAATTATTTAATGGTTCAAAACTTTAAACTGATTTATTTTTTAAAAATAGACTTTTACAAAAGAAATTATTTTTTATTTTCTGAATACAAATAAATTGAAATCATGATTAATGTGTCTAGCAAGCTGTGGAATTGTTCATAAGAGTGCTGAGACAGTCATGAATAAAATTTGAGTGAACTGGAACAAAAGTTTAAAAAGGCCATATGTTAGTTATCTCATGTTCTAACAGTATAAGAAAGTAGTCTATAATACATGGTAATTTAAGTATTTGTAGGCTGCAGAGCTATTCCAGTGGTTAGAATATACACTGAATATGCAAGAGACTGGACATCCACATTGGACAGCTCAAAACCACCTGTAACTCCAACACTTCTGATTTCTGATGACGCCTTTATTCATGTGCATATCGCCCCCTACACAATGCACATATTTAAAATAAAATAATCTTAAACATTTGTTGACTGGATCACTATAGATGATATTTTATATTTACTGTAGGAGGTCTTATGTGACAGTTTTTTAAATATATGAGACATTTTCATGTATTCAGGAACTAAAAATTTAGATATATAATTGTTATAACAATTATTGGCAGTAATCATTAATTTTTCAGTAGCACATTTTTCATGGAGAACACTTCAGAATGGTCATGTGTTTCTTTCCTTTGGAATCACTTCTTATTCTAAGGTAAGCTGTTGTTCCCAGGTGAAGCCTAGGCTGGAAGGACTGACAAGGAAAAAGACTGCATTTATTTATAATCAGGTTCTAAAGAAGGCTTATTATAGTAAAGCACAGAAAAAAATATCACAACTACTTACTTCATCAAAATTTGGACACTTCTATATGTAGTAATTCTTATAAATAAAAAAAACCCTAATGTTTGAACTCTCCCCCAAAGTCCATAATTAGAAAATGACTATTTCTATTTTTCCTTTAGTTTCTATTACTATGTTTACAAACAATTCCAATATCAACATCTACCTTTTACTCTTAGAGTACTAAGAACATTGTCTCGAATTTTCTTGGTTCTAACACCATAGACAATGGGATTAAGAAATGGTGGAACCAATAGGTACATATTGGCTACTAGGATGTGAATTTGGGGGGGCACACGGTGACCAAAGCGGTGGGTCAGGAATGTAAACCCAGCTGTGGAATAGAAAACAACAATGACACAGACATGAGAGCCACAGGTGCCTAGAGCTTTCAGACTTGCTTCTCGAGATGGAAGGCGAAAGACAGCACGGAGAATCAGAACATAGGAGATGGCAATGAAGAAACAATCACAGGAGCCAATACCAAAAGCGACAGTGAGGCTATAGCGCTTGGTGGCTCCTGTGTCCACACACGCCAGCTTCACCACAGCCATGAACTCACAGTAGGTATGTGCAATGATCCGAGTTCTGCAGTAGGGCAGCTGCTTGAGCAGAATGGGGTGTGGAGAGAAGAAGCCTACTCCCCGCAGCGCCACAGCTACTCCCATTTTGGCGATGCGGCTGTGGGTGAGAATTGTGGCATGGCGCAGTGGATCACAGATGGCCACATAGCGGTCAATGGCCATGGCCAGGAAGAAGCCAGACTCCATGGCAGTGAAGCTGTGGATGAAGAACATTTGGGCAAGGCACGCATCAAAGGCAATGTCATGATCTCCCATCCAGAAGAGACAGAGCATGCGTGGCAGTGTAGATGTGGAGAGGACCAGGTCAGTGACTGACAGCATGCACAGGAAGATGAACATGGGCTCGTGGAGGCTGCGCTCTGCTCTCACCACAGCCAGGATTGTCACGTTCCCCATCACAGCCACTATGTACATGGAGCAGAAGGGAATCCCAATCCAGACATGGAGGTGCTCCAGACCCGGGATGCCCATCAGCCAGAACGTGCTTGGAGAGAGTTGGGACTTGTTAGCTGGTTCCATGATGGCGCTGCCCAGAGCATGGGGATGAAGTCCTCCTCGTACAGTTTGCATGTTTTGCTAAGGTGGTTACAAAAAAACTCAAAATGAATGAGAAGTAAATCCAGAGAAAACAAAAAATATGTTAGATGATTCCAGTGGGTGTTTGGATGTGCTAAATGCTTTAGATATAAAAAAACATTTTTACTATAAAAGTGTTCATTCTGAATTAAGGTCTTATTATAAAACCAGAACATTATGAATTCTATCAAAGAAAGCTTTGTTAACATTTATCTACAATAAAATTTGTCTATCTCCTCTCCATATTCCTGGAGTTTCTTTTAAATATTAATAATATTTTCGTAGTCATCAAATTAAAATGAAGAACATTTTCAACACTACTTATTCCAGTTTTCTTCTGAATGTCTCTAGAAAGACAATTTTCTAACTCATCTGAATACTCTCAAGACAAGCCTTTCATGTCTTAGACAGCCCATTAGTTGTGTCTTTGGCTTTCCTGTCATTGTGTTAGAACTTGTCCTTAGGAGACTTGAGACTTGTGGATCTCTGCGGGTCTTCCACAGGGCAAGGCAGTGCAGTATCTGCAAAATTTGACAGCAACTAAGGGGAGATGGAGAGAGAAAAGTGAAAAGGGGAGGATGGGGGGAACTTGGGGAAATGGGATGATTGGGGATAAAACAAGCTTGGATAGAGGAACAGGAAATCACATAACTTAATTAAGGGAACCACCTTAGGGTTAGTTAGAGACATGAACCTAGAGGGGCTCCCAGGTGCCCAGGGCAATGTCCCCAGTTAGTTCCTTGGGCAGCTGAGGATAGGGAACCTGAAATGACCCTATCCTACAGCCATACTGATGAATATCTTGCATATCACCATAGAACCTTCATCTAGCGATGGATGGAGATAGAGTCAGAGACCCACACTGGAGCATCGGACTAAGCTCCCAAAGTCCCAATGAGGAGCAGAAGGAGGGAGAACAGGAACATGGAAGTCAGGACCGCAAGAGGTTGCACCCATCCACTGAGACAGTGGGGCTGATCTATTGTGAGCTCCCCAAGGCCAGCTGGACTGTGACAGAAAAAGCATGGGATAAAACCGGACTCTCTGCACATGGCGGACAATGAGGGCTGATGAGAAGCCAAGGACAATGGCGTGGGGGTTTGTTCCTACTTCATGTTCTGGCTTTGTGGGAGCCTAGCCAGTTTGGATGTTCACCTTCCTAGACCTGGACTTTCCACAGGGCAGGGAACTCTGACTGCTCTTCGGACTGGAGAGGGAAGGGGAGAGGGGTGGGGAGATGGGGAGAGGGGCGGGAGGAGGGGGAGGGAAATGGGAGGCTGGGAGGAAGCAGGAATTTTTTTTCCAATAAAAAAAAAATTGACAACAACAGCAAGTTTTCTTCCACTTTCCTTTATTCATGTGAAATTTCCTTACATGTATTTTCACTTGTTTTAAGCTTAACTTTGAGAAAATTTTTCCTTTCATTTCTTCTGTACCTTTCCTAGTGTGCCCAGTTTATCTCAAGTTATATTGTTTCTGTACATATTAATCACAGCAGAGGTTAATGCACCAGGTATTTATTTTGCTGTTTGCATTTTGAATTTGAAGCTGTATTTCAGTTCATATCATTTCATATGAGGTAATGAAGGAGACTTATTAATTGCTCCTAGCCTAGGAAGGCCATTAGTTCTTAGGTAGAAAACCATGAAAGCTTTCCAATTTTGACTGTAATCTTTCAGATAACACAATACACCACAGATGCAGAACAGAGATACCGGCATTCTAGCACATCTCTTCCTGAGTGCAAAGCTTTTGTTGTTTTACTAGTTGCAAACTCACTATATTATGTTTGAAATATAAAACATGCAGGCAGGTCTCTGTGAGTTCAAGGCCAGGCTGGTCTACAAAAGCTAGTTCCCAGAACAGGCTCCGAAGCTACCAAAAAACCCTATCTCAAAACAATATATATAATTTCAATGAAAATTTTGAAATAAGTTCATGTCAATTGAAGGGTTCTCAGTGTATCTCAGTAATATGCCTTATAATTTACTAGTAGTAAATATGTGGACTTTAATAGTAATGAAATTACAAAAATTGAGCCCTGCATTTCCCATTATAACTTGAAAGTCTGGTTGAATATTTTGTAAAATGGTGTCTGCACTCTATGGCATTCGTATGTTAATTTAGAGGTCATTAACCTACATGAATGTTTTAATAGCTATACAGGTTTATTTGGAAATTTCTGAGGTTGAATGGGCTTCAAAAATATTTACTTAATAATTTAAATTATTATGATTTTACCCATAAAAATTCAAGAAACTTTAAAAATCAGAAGTATTTGTTAGCAATGTTATTGCTTCTGGCTTTATCTTTAGTGATTTTGTTCTCAACATAGATTCCTCTAATATCTTTTTATTTTTGTATATTTATAGCTATATTATGTTTTAAGTTGCCTAATTTGCATGCTTTATGTCTCATACCTCAGTGTCCCATTTTGGAGACTACAGAAAACAAAAGTAATGAAAAGATTAAGATCATTAAACTTTACCAGGCATAGTGACATATGCTTTTAATTCTAACACCTGGGTTAGGGGGTCACAGGCAGGTGGATCTCTGTGAGTTTAAGGCCACCAGGTCTACATAGTGAGTTCCAAGATAGCCAGAACTATGTAGGGAGACCCTGTCTTGAATATTTATATATATTTGTGTGCTATTAAATAATTTTAATATTTAATTGTATATATAATTAAAATTATATATATAATTATAAAATTTCAGTTAGCAACTCAGTCTTAGAGAAAGCAATGAATCATCAGTAAAGCAACCAAACATTACTATTTTGTTCATTATTTTACAGCAAAAGTGGATCCAGTATAGTGTCTAACTAAAGACATAGCATAATTAGACTATCAAATTAAATAACAAAAACTTATTCTTATGACTTATGTGTCCACTTTTTTATGTTCGGAGAGAAGTGATATAAACTTTTTATTGCTCTTCACACACATGATGCTTCTTTGAATAATGGCAGCTGTTTTCATACAGTCTTTGGATGGTGGTTCCTGCCCACTTCATTCCCATCTTCTTGCAGCATTTAGACCTAATGAAATTTCATCAGCTTTCCTTTGATTCCTTGCTGTCTCACCTCACATGGAAACTATTTTTTTTTGTGTGTGTGTCCTCATTGGAACTTTATAATCTTGCTATTTTGGAAAGGCTTAAAATTATGATACATCTTGTTAATGAAATATAATTATTGAGTCAAATGATTTCTTTATAAGTCGAAATCTCTCAATGTGGAAGTTGGTATTGTAATCCAGCCCAATGATTAGTATCAGATTCTTTATTTATCAATAATTTTCCAAGTAATGAAGACATTTTTAATGTGAAAATGGTTTCTTAAGGAAACCAGTTTTAGATATTGTACATACTATGCAACTGAAATCTACAACTAAAAATCAGCTGAAAAGCCAAGACTAGATCTTTTTCATTTATTTTAAAAATTGATATTTTTATTATAATTAAGGTATAATTGCCTCATATTACTTATTTTTATCCCTTATTTCAACTTTTCTTATTTCCCTCTTTTGAATCCCCCCCCATGTTTACTTGCCTACTGCCTTTCAAAATCATGAGGTCTTTTCCATCTTAAATAAGAGATATTTCTATTTCACTCCGAAATAGTCTTCCTCTCACAGGCTGTACTGTGATAGATTAAACTCTAGTGTTAAATAGAACAAAGTAGGAATTCCTTCACACAGCTGTGATATGTCCTGCGCAATTACAATGCTAATGAATGTATAATTCAGAATGTCATTACACTTTACTTGGTCGAAAGATATATTATATATCATTTATCATATATATGTATACATATATGATATATATGTATGTGTATATAATCACATTATTCTTAACTTTATTATGGATATACTTAGAATGGAATATTACCTTTCTGAAGATCTCATAATTCTACAAAATCATGTATTACAATACAGCCTTATTTCTTCTTTCTGAACCAATATTTCTGTTTTCATTTTTCCAATTTAAAAGATTCTTGTTCTCCAGAGAGCTGCCTTTGATGTGCAGATACATACATGGTCCACTAATAGGAGCTAGAATTATGGCTTACTTGAATCATCCCAGATGGAGCAATGATTAGTGGTCCTCTGGGGCCTGGGTCCATTTATCACACTAAAAGCCATAACTTGCTTTGAAAGAGAGTAATATCATGAAATATTTTAAAATAATATCTATACATACATTGTTTTCCTAAGGTGCTTTGAACAGTTTGAAATCTAATATGTTTCCTGAACATATCCAAGAATATTTTTATCATGAGTTTCCTGATATCAATTACTTGGATAGTGTTTTTATTTTCTAATCTCTATTCTAAAGATTGAACCTTGTATCACATTCCTGGTTGTTGATCTGTTTGTCATATATTATTACATATGAAAAACTTATCTTTCCAGACTCTCACCTTCAAATTGCTCATTTGGTGAAGGAGGGTCTTCTGTCTATGTGTTACTTTCATTGGTTAAATAAAGAGACTGCCTTGGCATTTTAATAGAACAAAAAATTAGGTGGGTGGAGTAGACAGAACAGAATTCTGGGAGGAAGAAGGCAGAGTCAGAAAGAGCTACTGCCATGAAGCTGCCAGGTCAGACATGCTGAATCTTTCCCAGTAAGCCATGATCTCATGGTGACACACAGATTATTAGAAATGGGTTGAATCAAGATGTGAGAGGTAACCAATAAGAGGCTAGAGCTAATGGGCCAGACAGTGTTTAAATAAATACAGTTTCTGTGTTATTATTTCCGGGGCTAAGCTAGCCATGCAGGAGCCAGGTGGGACAAAAAGCAGGCCTGCTCACCTCATCACTACACTCATTCCCTTTCAATAGCAAGCAGTCTAATATGTTCCTTTCTATATTTCATCTTTCTCAAAAATCTATTCCTATTTTACATCTTACTAAAACAATCTGCATATACCCAAAGTCAGACTCTACCATTGACCTAAACTTCTTTGTCACTTCTTTGACTTTACTCTTGTCTCAAGTGACATGAAAATCAGGATTGTTCTAAATAAGCCAATTCACAAGGAATTCAAGAATAAAAATGGCAATCCTACCAAAAGTGATCTACAGATTCAATATAATCCCCATCAAAATACCAGCACAATTCTTCACAGATTTTTTTTTTCGAGACAGGGTTTCTCTTTGGCTTTGGAGCCTGTCCTGGAACTAGCTCTTGTAGACCAGGCTGGTCTCGAACTCACAGAGATCCACCTGCCTCTGCCTCTGGAGTGCTGGGATTAAAGGCGTGCGCCACCACTGCCCGGCTTCTTCACAGATCTTGAAAGAACAATAATCAACCTCATATGGAAAAACAAAAAACCCAGGGTATCCAAAATCATCCTGTACAAGAAATAAACTTCTAGCGGTATCACCATCCCTGACATTAAGCTCTATTATAGAGCTCCAGTAATAAAAACAGCTTGACATTGACATAAAAACAGAAAGGTTGATCAATGGAATTGAATTGAAGACCCAGATATTAATCCACACACATATGAACACCTGGTTTTTTGACAAAAAAGCTAAAATATACAATGGAAAAATAAAAAACATTCAACAAATGATGCTATCATAGCTGGATGTAAACATGTAGAAGAATGAAAATAGATCCATATCTATCCCATGCACAAAACTCTAGTCCAAATGGATTAAAGACCTAAAAATAAATCTGACCACACTGAACTTGATAGAAGAGAAAGTGGGCAATAGCCTTCAATTCATGGGCACAGGAGACCACTTCCTAAATATAACCATAGTAACACAGACACTGAGAGCAATAATAAATGGGACCTCATGAAACTGAGAAGTTTCTGTAAAGCAAAGGATACAGCAAACAAGACAAAATGATGATCTAGTGAATGGGAAAAGATCTTCACCAACCCATATCAGACATAGAACTGATCTCCAAAGTATATAAAGAACCCAAGAAACTAGATATCAAAATACAAAAATATTACCTTCTCTTCTAGCAAAGAAAGGAAATTATTGTATCCATACCAATAAGTGTTTGAATATGAAATATTCTAATACAGGTTCACATGTTAGACCCCAGCTGTTTTCTTTTAGGAGAGTCTAGAATATTAATAATGCCCAACCTAGCAGGAGGAACATCAATGGAAAGTAGGCATGAAAACTTTCTAGTATCATGCTTCTCTCTTTCTGTTTCTTTCCTTGTAAATCTCCATTTCTCATTCTCCTTCTTTTCTTTTAGTTCTTTGAACACTGGTGTGGGAAATTCTTCTGTATATCTGTTGCTTTTATTGGTTAATGAATAAAGAAACTTCTTGGGCCTATGAGAAGGCAGAATAGAGAAAGGTAAAAATTCCAAGCAGAGATAGAGGGGGAAAAGACAGAGTGAGAGAGATGTCTTGTAGCTACTGAAGGAGACAGACCCTGACTCTTATCAGTAAGACATGCCTTGATTCGATATGCAGTTGAATAGAAATAGGTTAATTTAAAATGTAAGAATTAGTTAATAAGAATTCTGAGCTAATAGGTCAAGCAGTTCTATAATTAATATAGTTTTAGTGTGACTATTTCAGGTTTGGATGGCCAGGAAATGAATGAGCAACCTCCATTTACAAAATGGTGCCAAATGTGGGACAGCTACATCCACATAAAAACTGAGAGAGCCTAGAAAGGAATTCTAGAAACAAAAGAACAGAGTATAGCACAGCTTCTTGATAGCCAATTTTTTTTTAAGATGGGCTCTGTTTGCTGGTGGCAAGCAGAGGAGCTGTGGCTTCTTTTAAGAGTGGTTTTTCTAACTCAACATTGGCAGTGAAGGCTATGTGGCTTCTTTAGGGGAGGTTTTCCTGGTTCATTCTGGGGCTGATAGCACAAATAGCTCTGACTCTTTCAGGAAGTCCTGCACTTAAATGGGGTCTGCACATAGCATGTTACAAATTGCTTAATGAAGACATAGACCTGCAGAGTATCTGGAGCTGGGGCAAAGAGCATGGCTCATAAAGTTGGTGATAAATATATCTCCACCATTTTGGACTGGGTGGAGCAAGCAGGAAGGGCTATGGAGTTGGTCCTATCCATGTCCACTTAGCATTTTAAAAAATATAAATAAAAAGCATTCCTGACCAGAAAATGATTATAGGTATGCAATAAAAACATATTTAGACAGAAATAAACCCCTAAATTGGTCATAATGTATTGAAATAAATGAACGTAAGCTTGGGAGAGAGAAGAAAAAGATTATAGACAGTTATAAAATGAAGTAAATGTTTTTACAAAATAAAACAAAGTCTTTAAAATCACAGAGTTCAGCCAGGAATAGATTAAAGAAGTAAAAAATAAGCCATTTAAAGATGGAAAATATACAGAGAGTCTGGATTGTGTATATTATTGTGTTTTCCTTGAATATTTTGGCTGTGAATGAGCTAAGTATAGAAAGACATTTCATTGTATGGGCTGCTAAACTAATCCAACATAAAAAATTTAAAGGTATCTTGACTTCCAAACTTGAGTCTAAGGATATGTTGCTTTGAAAAAGAGGTTCTGCTTTTGCTTCCATAGAGGATAGAAAACTGTGGATTCCTTACCAACATATATGGTTTGATCAACCAAAACCCCTGAAGCAATGGCCCAGGTGGTAAAACATCCATGGCAACTTCAAAACTGCTGGCTGAGATGGACCTACCACACAGAATAACTCATGAAAGACCGGATAAGTAGTGACCCCCATTAGCAGTAAATAGTCTCAAGGACAACACCCAAATTCCCTACATGAGCATTTATAAATGTTTATTTACATATGAAGAAGGATATGATATAGAGATCAATACTTTGCAATAGTATGGATTTTGGTCTACTGATACAAATTAATCAATTTTGTTATATGTATATTTTTGCTCTTGATTAAGGTATTGTGTTTGTTAGCTCAAAAAATGTAATGTATAATTAAGAAATACAGGTTAATAGACAGCCATCTATAATAGTCAAGCTTGTTAGTTAACTATGTTAGTTAGGTTTTCTATATGTACAGAAATGTATTTCAGATGGATAGTTTTTCTTCAAACCTTTTAAAGACTAAAAGAATATGGCATTTAAAATACTTTAAGAACTTAGGATTTTTCATGGCAATGAGACACATCTGCTCCTAGCAGTACCAATCTTCTTCAAGAAAATGATGAGCAATGAAGAGGCCCCTTAAGAAGTTTGTTAGCAATTTGGGCAAGAAACTGCTCTTGCCTAGACTGATTAATGGTATACTGTATAAACTGGATGTTCAGGACCTAAAGAAAAATGACTGCTGAACTTGCCTAAAGTAAGTGAGAAAGTTCTTCAGGGTTCCTGCTTTATGATAGAACTGCCAGATATTTTGCAAGACACAGAAGAAAGCAACTGATGAACTTTACCAGTACAAGGCATAAGAGATCTTCAAATTTCCTGTTTCATGGATAAGTTTGCCAGATACTATGTGCCTACAGGCTGAAGAAGGATGCTGCAATGGTACAGAAGAACTTTGGGTGACTGTCCAGGCAGTAAGATGTCTCTGTCAATTCTAGAGTTTTGGAATTTGCTTACAATGCACTTCAGGACTTAATTAGGTAATTTAGGTAATACTATATCCGTCTGGGGTCTCTGATGGAGTTGAAGATTAGATAGTTATAATTATACTTTTCCTTACCTATAATAAAAGATAAAGTAACTATAAATATTACATTTGTAATTATTGCTTGATACCTGTTTTAAATAAGTAATTTTACTATGTTAAGGTTAAAAACTTCCTTTTTATATGGACAGAAAATAGAATATGGTGAGGGAAGTCCTCATGTATATTTGTTACTTTTATGGGGTTAATGGATAAAGAATTTGCTTGAGCCTATGACAGGGCAGAATAGAGCAAGGTGGGAATTCCAAGCAGAGATAGAGGAGAAAAGAAGGCAGAGTCAGAGAGACGCCATGTAGCAAAGGAGACAGATACTGGACCCTTATGAATAAGCCACAGACTCATGCTGATACACAGATTAATAGAAATGGGTTAATTTAAGATGTAAGAGTTACTTAATAATAATCCCGAGCTAATAGGTCAAGCAGTTCTGTGTGATTATTTTGGTTTTGTGCAGTCGGGAAATGAACAAGCAGCTTCTGTTTATAAGACCATTGTGTCATTCTGTACTGCATGCCATCATTAACCTTCTACTGTCGCTCATAACATTTCTAGTCTACTAAGAACCAAACTACAGTACGTGTTCAGTTTCCTAAAGTTCATGCAAAGATGGCCCATCTTATGGCATGAGGACTTTCTCTCAAATCCTCAAGCTATGCTTTATATTTTAACACATTTCCTTTATTGCTGTTCTATCAACTGTTTAAAATTTTTCATATGAACTAACCCAGTTGAGACAATCCATAGCTTCAACAGTTCCTTCTTTTCTCCAAAGGTAAAAACTTATCATAGAAGAGTCATGAAGTTGGAAAGTTTCACCTTCTCTGGACTGCCTGTGCTTTTTTCTGCTCACCAAACACTGCTTCACTTTCATGTTCTTAAAAACCCAAGCCTATTTTTGTTTGTGTGCTTAAATTTTAATTTTTAAAGTTTCCTATTCTTTCTACGGATTTTTCTTTACCTGAATTTGATTGTTTGCATTACAAACTGATCTTATTGGTTTCTTAAAATATCTCACTTCTATCAGATCATACAACTTCACAATTATAATTATTTCTAAATGTGTAATTTAATTGATTCTAGGTCACTTCTTAGATAATTCCTGTCCAATATGTAGACATTGTATAAATATAACATCCATGCGCTTCATATAATCTGTAGCATGCAAGCACATAGTGGGAGCACAGCAAATATTCACTAAATTTTGTTTCTCATTTTTATTAGTTCTTTGATAATTTCATGTAGATTTTGCCACATTCATTGCCCTCTCCCAACTTCTCCCACATTCGCCCCAATTACTTTCTACCTAACTTTCCATGCTCCTTTTTATGTATTTGCTTTAATTTCATCAAATTCAGCTTTTGCGGTTTATATACTCTTAGATATGTGCCTTTCAACTGGAGTGTAGTCTACTTTCCAATGCTAACACCCTTAAAGATGCTATAAAAATCTTTTTAAAAAGAGATTATAATGTGGTTACATAACTTCTCCATTGCCATCATTTTTGATTATTTTTCTTTCTGGAAAATGAAATAACTGAAAGATGTTCTTAAATATCAATATTTTGTTTTACCATTAAAGAAATATATTCACACAGAAGTGACCTGTAACAATTACTAAGTGGCAGTTTATTGGTTTGAAGCTGAGCAATGTTGATTTTCATGGTCATTTTTGAAAATTATATATATATATATATATATATATATATATATATATATATATATATGTACATAACTACTACTAGCCAAGAAAATATCAGAATATGGAAAACTAAGCTTGTAAACATCAACAAGAATTATGAAGAAAAAGATTTTTCTTTATTTCTCAATGTAGAGTTGGAGTATTTAGGAGCAGAGAGTGTAAGATCATCGATGAATGTGAGAGAAGGCTATAGCTTTTAGAAACTTCCCTAGAACAATAAAAAGGGAACAAGAAAAAGAATGTTAGAATTATCTGGGATATTAATAAACCTTTGGGGAAAGCTTTTTATATGTTATTTATCTTCATTAAAAGAAATCTAGAAAAGCAGATTACATTTCAAGAATTCCAGCAAGGCCTTTAGAAGGTATATTCAACAGATATTTTCATATCACAATCTCAAGTATTAAGGTTACAAACTGCCAATGCTATATTACATATACAATATATATGTATCATATACATTATGTATATATATAATATATATATATTAGCTGAAAAAAATGGAATGCTTTTCAATGAATGTCAACTAATGAGCCAGTAACAATGCATCAGGAATTCTAAGGTGAAATAATAAGACATTTATGTATGAAAGTAGGATAGGCTTGTAGTATCAAATATATAAGCAAATATAAAGGTTTGGATTCATGCCTCTAGTGAAAGATCTTATATTGCTGTTATTTAATTTGTTTTCATAAACTTTTATAAACCATTAAAAGAACAGTGGATCATTTAATACTTTTTTTGGATTTCAAAATTTAGGGGAACCATTCTCTGATTTTCTTAGTTCTAATGCCATAGATCATTTGATTTGCCAAGGTAGGAATAAGGACATAAATATTACCTCAACTGTGTGAATGTGAGAGGCCACATTATGACCAAACATATTGAAGAAGAGAAAAGCTGGTGCATAGGCTACTAAGATATCACAAGGGTGGGATCCTCAGGTAATCAAGGTCTTCAGCTGAGCTGCTTAGGATGGGAGATGGAACACAGTGTAAAAGATGGCAGCACAACTGGTGAGGAGAGAAAAGGAACACCCCACAGAAGACAATAACTACCCCCAAGTTCTGGATGACTGTGTGGGTCAGGATAGCAGCTATTCTTAGAAGACTGCAGATAGCCACGTATCAGTCCACAGGCATGACCAATATAAACCCCGAGGCAATGCAGCAGATTGAGTTAGTAAGAAAGATTTGTATCAGGCAGGCTTCAAATAGATCTCTCTGTCATGGAACCAAAAATTGCTGAGGGATGTTAGACATGGCAGTTGGAGAGAGGATCATGTCAGTCACGAGAGCATACAGAGGAAGGAGCAAATGGGCTCATGCAGGTTGAACTCTGTTTTGACCATAAAGCGAATAGAGAAATTCCCCAAGAGAGCACAAAGGTAAACGAGGCAAAAAGGCACTGATAGCCATGTGTGCACAGCTCCCATTTCTGCAATGCCAAAGAGAAGAAGATTCTGGGATGAAGATTGGTAATATTGGACAATGGGATGATGAAAACCATTTGCTGCATTCTTCACACCCATCTGTCCATTAACAAGCAGATTACTTATTAATATATATACAACACAATGTGCTTTACCCCAAGAGCAAACTAAAATCAAATGTATTTTCAAATGTGAAGCATCATCAGTATAGGGGCAGTATTACTATAATTTAATGATTATCTTTCCTATAACTACTGCTTTAAATGCCACATGAGCAAGTACTTTGTATGACCCAGTAGATAAAATTTAATCCACTTGTATGGGTTAATTGATTTGTAGACAAGATACCTAATCAGTATCCCTGAACATCCTGGAACTTTGAGAAAAAGAAAAAGTATAAATGTTTAAAATTCACAGCCATAAGACATTATTTTCCCTGCTGAGAATATCAGAAGAACTATTTTTCTATTTATATACCAGGGTAGAATACTTTTTTTAAATCTTATACTGTTCTTAAATACTAAAATTAAAAATTTTACATGTTTTTATACATGGCATGTTGTTTTGAAAGATGCATACATGGTACAACCAAGATTGCTCTGTAGTTAAAGTGGTTTCCACACACAATAGATCCTCAACTCAGTATACATTCCTTGGCTGACATTTCCTCCAAGTCTTACTAGTCTTTGATATATAACTACATGTTAACTTTAAATAGGCCAATTTGAAAGAGAAAAAGGAAAGCATATGGGAAGGTTTCAATTGAGAAAAAGAGAAGAAATAATATTATTACATTAAGGTCTCAAAGGGAAAATAAACAAAGGATTTTTTGCATATCTGTTGACAAAATGAAAAGTCTGAAACATTATAGCTCTGTTTCTAGCAGAGTTTAGAAACAGAATATCAAAGTCATTAATAAAATATTGATTATTCCTTAAAACATTTCAGAAAATTTTGACATATTCCCTTTAGTAAAAAGAATATTCTAGTGAAATGCCTCAGAAACTCAGTTTTATTTTCATTCTTTTCCACCTGCTTTATAGCTATCTTTTGAATTTTTTACTTGTAAACAATTTGAAAGTCCATTGTTTATATTCATTTTCTAAAATTTAATGATTCTGAAATTTTTAAAAATGTATAGTAATTTCTTTTTAATGAATTGTGTATTATTTATGTATGTATGTGCATTTATGTATGTGTGTTTGTGCATGAGTGCTCACAAATGACATGGAACATATATGGAGTTAGAGTACAACTTGGAAAAAACTAGTTTTTTGGGGAAATCAGACTCAGTACATCAGGGTTGGTGGCAAGCACCTTTTTCACTGAGTCACATACTGGCCTCAGTCTTCTCAAAAATTTGAATCATTTGATTTATCATAGCATCAACCTTACAACAAACCAACCAGATTTACAATAAACTCATCTATGGAAATTATGAAATATATTAAAATGACAATGCCATCATTATAGAATGAAATGAACTGATTTTTATTTAATTTCAGTAGTTGAAATTATATTCTGACTGGAAATAATGATGTATAATTTTAATTATCAGGTATCAATACTCGTTTACCCAAGAAACCATAAGTAGGGGAGGAATAGGAATGGCAGAAGGGGGAGATAAGGGGAGAAGAGGAAGGGAGAGGAGAACTCGAGGGAGCAGGATAATTGAGATGGAGGAAGAACAGAGACGAGAGCAAGGAAAGAGATATTTTGATTAAGGGAGCCATTCATTACTGGGATAGCAAGAAACCTGGTACTAGAGAAATTTCCAGGAATCCACAAAGACAACTCCAGCTAATTCCCTAAGCAATAGAGGAGAGGGTGCCCAAACTGGCCTTGGCCTATAATCAGACTGAATAATATCTTAAATGCTAGATACTATCTTAATATTAAACATTAGAATATCTTAGAACCTTCATTCATCAATTGATGGAAACAGAGGCAAAGACCCATATTGGAGCACTGGGCAGAGCTCCCAAAGTCAGGTTGAAGAGAGAAAAAAGTGAGAATATGAGCAAAGAGGTCAAGACCATGATGGGTACACCCACTGAAACAGTTTACTTGAGCTAATGGGAGCTCAACAACTCCAGCCAAACAGGGAAGGAAACAGCATAGGACCAAACTAGTCCCTCTGAATGTGGGTGACAGTTGTATGACTCCGGCAGACTGAGGAACCACTGGCAGTGGCACCAGAATTTGTTCCTACTGCTTGTACTGGCTTTTTTTGGAACCTTTTCTCTTTGGATGGATACCTTGCTCAGTCTAGATATAGTAGAGAGGGCCTTGGACCTACAGCAAAGCAATGTACCTTACCCTCTCTGAGGAGTGGGGTGGGGTAGTTAGGTGGAAGGAATGGGAGGAGGGGAGGGAGTGGGAACTTGAATTGGTATGTAAAATGAAAAAAAGATAGTTTGTTTTCTTTTTTTTAAAAAAGAAAATCAGAATTCTGAAAAACTGAAAAAATACTTAAAGAAACTAATTAAATATTTAAACATTTATCAAATAAAAAAACCTCACCTTCCTTATAAAGGGTTCAATTTTATTTAGAATGATGCCCTCTGTAGTGTGCATACTAAGTCCCACGAATGACTCTATAATATACTAATGGGGAAAACTGAAGAATTTGTCATCAAAAATTGATATTGGAGAACAAATAGTACTTATTTGGTTTACTTATTGTATTAATTAGTGAAGTTTTGGTTTTTGAATTAATACTAACTAAAACCAAAGCTTCACTCACTTGGTTAGAGTTTGCTCATTTGGATATGGGAGGGCTATTGTTTTTTTTTATTTTTATTTTTTTATTTTAATATAATTTTTTATTGAAAAAAAAATTTCCGCCTCCTCCCCGCCTCCCATTTCCCTCCCCGTCTCCCCCGCCCTTCCCCCCTCTCCTCTCCCCCTCTCCCCTCTCCTCTCCCCCTCTCCCCACTCCTCTCCCCCTCCCTCTCCAGTCCTAAGAGCAGTCAGGGTTCCTTGCCCTGTGGAAAGTCCAGGGTCTTCTCCCCTCCATCCTGGTCTAGGAAGGTGAACATCCAAACTGGCTAGGCTCACACAAAGCCAGAACATGAAGTAGGATCAAAACCCAGTGCCATTGTCCTTGGCTTCTCAGCAGCCCTCTTTGTCTGCCATATTCAGAGAGTCCGGTTTTATCCCATGCTTTTTCAGTCGCAGTCCAGCTGGCCTTGGTGAGCTCACAATAGATCAGCCCCACTGTCTCCGTGGGTGGGTGCACCCCTCGTGGTCCTGACTTCTTTGCTCATATTTTCCCTCCTTCTGCTCCTCCTTGGGACATTGGGAGCTCAGTCCGGTGCTCCAGTGTGGGTCTCTGTCTCTATCTCCATCCATCTCCAGATGAAGGTTCTATGGTGATATGCAAGATATTCATCAGTATGGCTATAGGATAGGATCATTTCAGGTTCTCTGTCCTCAGCTGCCCCAGGAACTAACTGGGGACATCGCCCTGGGCACCTGGGAGCCCCTCTAGCACCAAGTCTCTTGCCAACCCTAAGATGGCTCCCTTAATTAAGATATGTGCTTCCCTGCTCCCCTATCCGACCTTCCTTTATCCCAAACATCCCGTTTCCCAAGTTCCCCCCAACCTCCCCTTCTCACTTTTCTCTCCCCATCTCCCCTTACCCCCCTCCCAACCCACCCCCAAGATCCCATTTTTTGCCCGGCAATCTTGTCTACTTCCCATAATCAGGAGGATAGTGCAAATGGATGGAAATAGAAAACACTATCCTGAGTGAGATAACCCAGACCCAAAAAGATGAACATGGGATGTACTCACTCATAATTGGTTTCTAGAGATAAATAAAGGTCAGTGAGTCTATAATTTGATCTCCTAAAGAAGCTAAATAAGAAGGTGGTTCCAAAGAAAAACATATAGCTATCCTCCTGATTATGGGAAGTAGACAAGATTGCCAGGCAAAAATGGGTTTTGTAAGTTAATTTTCTATTCAGCTACTTTGCTGAAAGTGTTAACTAGCTGGCGGAGTTTCTTGGTGGATTTTTTAGGTCACTGATGTATACTATTAAATCATCTGCAAATAAAAAATATTCTCTTCCTTTCCAATATCTTGATCTACTTTAGTTGTCTTATCACTGTAGACACTATATTGGAGAGGTATGGAGAGAGTGAGCAACCTAGTCTTCTTCCTGATTTTAGTGGAACTGTTTGAGTTTCTCTCCATTTAAGTAGATGCTGGCTATGGTCTTGCTATAAAATGCATTTATTATGTTGTGGTAAGTTCTACTCTTCCCTAATCTCTATAGCACTTTCATTATGAAGGGGTTTTGGAATTTGTCAAAGTGTTTTTCTGGATCTAATGATATGATCATGTGGTTTTTGTCTTTCAGTTTGTTTATGTGGTAGATTACATTTATCAATTTTCAGATATTTAGAAGGCATTCTTTACAATAGTGCCACAATGAACTTTTGTCTGTATGGGTTGAAGAAGTTAATCTTTAAAACAAAGTTCAGGAGTTTAGGTGGTAGTTGAATTTCCAAGAACCCTTTGTTTTTTTTTTTTTTTTTTTTCTGTGTAAGAAATATGTGGAAAGGAGGAAAATTCTGAGCAAAGACATAAAAGATAAGGAGAATCCTGTGGCTTGGAGGCAGGTTGAGGCTTCATGGCTAGAAAACAGCACACGGAAATGTTGAGGAAATTAAGAGAAACTGGAGAATGGAGATTTACTAAGCCTTGCTTACACACATTCCTATATCTGCTCACATGTTTACCTATTATCTGCCTACTTATCATTCATTTATGGATCCAAAATCTATTTTTACTAGGTAGAGGAGGCACTAGGTATGTAGTTAAAATAAGGATCGTTGAAGCAGTTTTGGTGATAACTAAACATTGGACAACTGTATTTATTAGAGTAAATAATCCCAAATATGTACTTTTTATTTTATTTTTTTATTTTTATTTATTTTTTTAAATATAATTTTTTATTGAAAAAAAAAAAGATTTCCGCCTCCTCCCCGCCTCCCATTTCCCTCCCCGTCTCCCTTTTCCCCCCTCCTCCCTCTCCTCTCCCCCTCCCCCTACTCCTCTCCCCCTCCCTCTCCAGTCTGAGGGGCAGTCAGGGTTCCCTGCCCTGTGGAAAGTCCAAAGTCCTCCCCGCTCCATCCTGGTCTAGGAAGGTGGACATCCAAACTGGCCAGGCTCCCACAAAGCCAGAACATGAAGTAGGATCAAAACCCAGTGGCATTGTCCTTGGCTTCTCAGCAGCCCTCATTGTCTGCCATATTCAGAGAGTCCGGTTTTATCCCATGCTTTTTCAGTCGCAGTCCAGCTGGCCTTGGTGAGCTCACAATAGATCAGCCCCACTGTCTCCGTGGGTGGGTGCACCCCTCGTGGTCCTGACTTCTTTGCTCATATTTTCCCTCCTTCTGCTCCTCCTTGGGACATTGGGAGCTCAGTCCGGTGCTCCAGTGTGGGTCTCTGTCTCTATCTCCATCCATCTCCAGATGAAGGTTCTATGGTGATATGCAAGATATTCATCAGTATGGCTATAGGATAGGGTCATTTAAGGTTCTCCCAAATATGTACTTTTAAGAAGCTTCTATATTAAAGAAAAAAACAAAGAATGACCAGAGAAAGGTGTAAATAATATTTAGAAATTATAAATTTATATGAAGACAATATCAAATTAGTGAAATTAACCTTGACTTTATTGACTATTTCTGAAATAATTTATTTCCTTTATTGACTGAGAAAGGAAGGAGGAGTTACTATTTTTGAGGAGTAGTAAGTGATTATATTTTCCATAAATACATTTGCTTTCTAATTTGCAATTTGATTTTCAATATTTCTGATAGAATAGTCATCCAAAAATGTAAAATGTGTTTTACACACTGTTATGTACATTTTATTTAACAAAAAGCATTGTTATCTAATAATATCAAAAGAATCGCCAGGCGGGGTGGCCCATGCCTTTAATCCCAGCCCTCGGGAGGCAGAGGCAGGCAGATCTCTGTAAATTCGAGGCCAGTCTGGTCTACAAGAGGTAGGTCCAGGACAGGCTGCAAAGCTACAAAGAAACCCTGCCCCCCCCAAAAAAAAAAGAAAGGAAGAAAGAAAGAAAGAAAGAAAGAGAAAAAAAAGAATCAAGTCCATTGCTTTTGACAGGTCTCTGGGTATAAAAATAT
This sequence comes from Alexandromys fortis, assembly GCF_014885135.2. Lineage (NCBI taxonomy): Eukaryota > Metazoa > Chordata > Mammalia > Rodentia > Cricetidae > Alexandromys > Alexandromys fortis. The sequence continues at coordinate 434,250 of NW_026068238.1, forward strand.
ACCCAGGTGTGAGGAAGGAAGTTACAGAAGCTTTGAGAACTATTATAACATAGACAGATTGTTAGTTAATATAAAAATTCAGTAGCGAATACAAGTTACTGTAATTTTTTCACAACGCCTACTTTGTGTAGTATTACAGAGTAATCCCTGGGCTTTGTGCATGCTGGATAAATACTCTGATAATGTCTTCAACCACAAGTTACTAACCACAATTTAGTGGGGAGAAAATATTCTATCAGAAATATGCAGTTTAGATAAGGTGGACTTAATGGCTATAGTTTTGATCTCTTCCACGCTTTCTGATTGAGAAATTGCTGTTCCTATTTCTGTGAGTGCATGCAGTATTCCTTATATTCAGACACTACTAGATCATTTACAATGCCTCTTCAGAGAACATTGTCAGTGGTTATTAGTTTTTCAGTTATATGTTATTCATGGGCTTGTTTTAAGATTTTTTAATTTATTTTCATGTGGATTTATTAAAATTCTGTTTAGTGAAATGCTAAGACTTCAGAACTGTATAGAATGAACAAAGAGTAAATTAGAACCCAGGCATCATGCTACAAAATAAGCACCCAGTCAAAGATTTATGGTCCTCATTCTGTTTCTTCCTTTCTTTCTAATAGTTATAAAAATGCAGTGATTGTTTTGCTCATTCAAAATGAGAAGCCAGAGAGCAGAACTAAAGCCACCAGTACACATGTTCCTGAGCCTGTCAGCCAATCCTCCTGAGGAGCAGCAGGAGCCCTGTGACTCAGGAAATTAAACATCATGTTTGGTCCCTCGGTCTCCATCTAATTTTCAGTGACCTTGTAAAAATTTCTTCAAGTGTTTGAGGTTGTGCTTGATTTCAAGGTGTGGAGAATAATATCAGTCTCCTACCAAGAAGGGATGGGAGTGAAAGGCAAATGAGTGTGATTGAAAATACATTGCTCACAGTGTGTGAAGGGCTGACTCAGTGCAGGGTGACTGGGAGGTGAGAAATGAAACACTGTGTGCACACACACATGGGGTGTGGATGGGAAGGACTGTGCTATCATCAGATTTATCATATCTGCGGTACACATTGTCTGCAGCCTGAGAGGCACTGACAGTTCTGCTGTGGCCAAAGAGCATCAGTAACTCACTTTAGCCTACATTTGCACCACCAGACGTTTTATCAAGAATTTGGAAGGAATATAACAACATTTGGTTTAGTTTAAGCTCCTCAAGGCCTCTGAAATCATTTCTTCTGCCTCTTTCTCCACCTTCAGCTGCCTCAATGGTCTTGGAACCACATCCCTGAACTGGGCCATTTCACCTCCAGGTGAGCATGTTGGGCCACCCTTCTTGGTTGAGATGGAGTCTCATTCCTTTTCCAGTCTGCCCATGACTTATCTTTCCCTCTACTTCTGCAGAACCAATCTGTTCATTTTCTATGAGACAGACTTCAGAATTTGAAGCCAGAACTCCCATTTTGCTAGACTACAGTCTTCAAGTGACAATTTCATTTTCCTTCATTATAAAGCTTGGTACGGGCTTATGGTGTCTCACTACTTGTTATTGTTTCTCTTAAAATGCCAGTTTTAAAATGAGTCATGACTCAGAGAGGTGGGTCTAATAATTCAAATTAAAATGGGTTCTCTTTTAATTAAATTTTTTATTTTCTATTTTTTATTACTTTTTTTATTACTTTACAAAAATACCAATCCAAATTCCCACACCCTCCCACCTCTTCCTCCTCCAATCCTAAGAGAGGACAAGGCACCCTGCCCTGTGTGTGTGTTGATGTCATTCATGAATCATTCATTTTTAGATAAGCTTTTTTCCGTTACATCACACTTTGATAAATGCAAGGCATTAAGAGGTGCGTTCACTGCTCATCAGGTTCGTAGGCAGATAGATGGCCACAAAAAATTATAGTTGCTAGATTTATTAGAATTAACACATTAATAATATGTGAAGAGATTCTTCCTAATATAAGATAAATAATATCTGATTTCCATGAGAAAATACAAAGATGGCAGTTATAAAGAAGCTTGAATTACTTGCATATTTTCTTCCTATATTCTCTCGGAAGATAACTTCAAACATCAGGAAACTTTTATTCTCAGAAAACTAAGAACATACTCTCTAATTTTCTTTGTCCTAATGCCGTAGACAATGGGGTTAAGAAAGGGTGGTACCAGAAGGTACATATTGGCAATGAAGATATGAACTTGGGGGGCCACATTGTGGCCAAAGCGGTGGGTCAGGAATGTAAAGACAGCTGTGGAATAGAAAACGAGGATTACACAGACATGGGAACCACAGGTGCCTAGAGCTTTCAGACTTGCTTCTCGAGATGGAAGGCGAAAGACAGCACGGAGAATCAGAACATAAGAGAGGGCAATGAAGAAGCCATCACAGGAGCCAATTACAGAGGCCACACTGAGGCTATAGCGCTTGGTGGCTCCTGTGTCTACACACGCCAGCTTCACCACAGCCATGAACTCACAGTAGGTGTGTGCAATGATCCGAGTTCTGCAGTAGGGCAGCTGCTTGAGCAGAATGGGGTGTGGAGAGAAGAAGCCTACTCCCCGCAGCGCCACAGCTACTCCCATTTTGGCGATGCGGCTGTGGGTGAGAATTGTGGCATGGCGCAGTGGATCACAGATGGCCACATAGCGGTCAATGGCCATGGCCAGGAAGAAGCCAGACTCCATGGCAGTGAAGCTGTGGATGAAGAACATTTGGGCAAGGCACGCATCAAAGGCAATGTCATGATCTCCCATCCAGAAGAGACAGAGCATGCGTGGCAGTGTAGATGTGGAGAGGACCAGGTCAGTGACTGACAGCATGCACAGGAAGATGAACATGGGCTCGTGGAGGCTGCGCTCTGCTCTCACCACAGCCAGGATTGTCACGTTCCCCATCACAGCCACTATGTACATGGAGCAGAAGGGAATTCCAATCCAGACATGGAGGTGCTCCAGACCCGGGATGCCCATCAGCCAGAACGTGCTTGGAGAGAGTTGGGACTTGTTAGCTGGGCCCGTGGTGGCACTGCCCAGTGCTTGTGGATGAAGTCCTCCTCGTACAGTCTCCATATTTTGCTAAGGCTGCTACAAAACAAACAAACAAAAATGAATGAGAAGTGTATCCTAAAGGTTCATAGTACAAGGCTACTGTAACTTTAATCAGAGCAGTGGGTTATCAACCTATGGGTCATGACCCCTTAGGGTGAAATATTCTTTCAAAGGGATTGTTTAAAACCATAGGAAAACATAGATATTTACATTATTATTCATGACAGTAGTAATATTACAGTTATAAACAAGCAACAAAAATAATTCCATGGTTGGGGGTCAACACTACATGAAGATCTATATGAAAGTTTTGTCACATTGGAAAAAGTTGACAACCACTGGAACGAGTGTAAAATGAATCATTAGTGACACTTGGTAAAACCATGCACCCATATACCAAAATTTATTAGAAATCAAGTGAAGAATCTCATAATTTTAAGAAATATTAAACTTATTTGTCAATATATGATAAAACAATTTTCAATCATATTTTATATTCAGAATTCATTTTAATTCTCAAAAAATCTGGTTTATAAATGGAATAAGTTTGATTTTATATGTATATTTTTCTTTCTTAATATCATACTTAAATCTTCATCTCTATCCCTCTCTGTCTCTCTCTCATTCGTGTTTGTGTGTGTGTGCTCTTTAAAACTCAGGATTTGTGTTCCCCAATCTGTGCATTGGATCCTTATTTGACAATACTGTTATAGAATTTATTCCCAAGAGATATTTTCTATCTTCAAATGTGAAGGGTTTTCTGCAAGCTATATTTTCTAAAATTTGAAAATTAGCAAGAATTTACAAATTCATTCTTTGTTTTCTTAAGTAAAATTTCTCAGTTCATATGCTCCATTATTTTACACTTTAATTTCAAGAAACGTAGTTTCTGTTTCAACTTATCCCCTATATGCCCAGTCCTTCTTTACCTCCGTTATACTTAACATAGTTGGCATAAAATGGTAATTGTATACTTCTCTTGATGTTTGTACGTTTGTGTGATATCTGTTACCATTTTCAGACAAATTGAGGAAAGAGAATAATGCCTAGATTCTTCTAAAATGGAAATAAGATCACCTTAGAATGCTCACGTATGCTAATGCTTTGCTGGAACTGCCATGCAAAGTAAATTCTGATTTTCAGCTTGCAGGTACTGAATAGGAGCTTAGAATCTTGGTCTGAACCTCTAGAATTCAGCTATATGTTCGTCTATAGAGTCTATTTGCTTTTATTGTGTTAAACTTAACTTTTCTTGTCACATATTAAATTAAAAATTATGTAGCAGAAAATGTTGCAATGCCTATTAAAACATACTCTTGTCTTCCAGACTTCATAACTGATGTCAGGTTGGCGTAGGTGAAGTGGCGAAAAGGGAGACGCAAGTGAACGCTTTTCTTTCTAAACTTCAGTTCAGGAATATTCTTTTTGGCCCAACAGTGTTAGGCTGGAATTCATTGCTTGCATTTTACTCTTTCTCATCTCTACACACTTCATAATTTGGAGCATGACTGACTGAATAGTTGTTTTTCAGGATAGAGTCTTATGCAACCTAAGAAGCCGTCAAATTCTCTACAAAAAACTTAAGATGGTTTTGAACTCTTGATCCTCCTGCCTCTACATTCCAAGTGCTAGGACTGTAGAAGTGTGGTACCAGACCCAATACTAAAAACATATTTAAAAACATTTATTTACTAATTTAACATTTCCAAACTGACATGTAAGTGTGTGGATTTATTATATATGTGAATACCCACAATATTTGATATATAGTATGAAGTGGAAATTTAAATCAATGCAATCATACTAACAATCACAAACATGCAAAATGTCCTTATGGTGAAGACATTAAAAAGTTGTTGATTTACTTTTTAAAAAGGCAATTATGATAACGAAGAGAATCTAGCAGTTTGGGTTGTTTTGAAACGTTGTTTCCAACTAGTTAGTTCTTCCTAACTGACCCTCTCAACATAGGGTACTTCTTTAACTACAGACGTTGATATGATAGATCATTTTTTAATGTTGAAGAGGCCCAAACTAGTTATTCTCTGCATAAACTGTCTGTTACCATGAGCTGTCTTGGTGAAGCTGCCCAAATGCTATTATAATTCTTACCTGGGTTGTTAATCAGCATAGTTAGCTAGCAAGTAGCTGTATTTACTGTATTTACAAAAAGCTAATCTTTTTAGCATGTATCTATGGTTTTTATCCTTAACTTTAACAAGGTTCTTCAAAAAATAAACATTACCATTTTGAGGATTGCATCATTCTATCCGTGCAAATGCAAATGTAGCTCTCTTCCCATCTCTGTTCTTATTTAACCATGTTAACGACAGGTCTTCAGAGAGCCACCTTCAGTAAGAAACAGATTCAAAGCTCATTCAGCTTACATCAGCATGACTTACAATTCATTCTGGGTTTCATCTGATTAAGTGTGTTACTTAAAGAACAATTAATGGTCCACTGGGACAAGGGTAATTTTCTGAAAGAACAAGAACTAAAGTAATTATTATAAATATCTTTCAAAGATAATTAATGAAGACATTTTCCAGATGTCTGGAATATTTTGATGTCAAGGCAAAAACAACAAAAAATAGTAGCAAATAAAATGTTTTATTTACCCTTTGAGAGCTTATCTTTTGATAGGCTGTAGGTAGATGTGTAATCTTTTCTTTTAACTTTTTTTTGTCTCTTAATCTTTTGTCTTTAATCCTTTGTCAAAGAAACAAGGAATCAGAATTATGGATAGAGTGCAACACATGTTGGATTTTAACAGCTAAAAATGGTGATTGTCAGGATCTGAATCCAGACAGGTCTGGCTTCAAATATACTCCATGCAATTATTGAATTACTCAAATTGAAAAAGGAGTATATTTGTTAGAGCTCAGATGCATACTTTCTTTTATAAAGTACTTAGTTCTGTGGGTTATAACTAGCAATATCCCAAATGATAAGCAGGTGCTGCTCAACCTGGCTCCTATTGCCCATCTTCACATCATTACCTTATTCCTAGCTCACACTTGGTTTCTGGGACAATTGACAGTGTAAAACTTTGTATTTTCTTCCCGTTTGCTCTGTGCTAGTGTTTGTTCCTATTTCCTTCCCCATGTCATGTATATTCTATGTATTTTGAGATTAAAGACAGAAAGCCTCTGTTTAATAAAGTACTGATGTCAAGAACTAGAAGCAAAGCTCAGGGCAAAGGGTGACCAACAGGAGAAGATGTGGAGAGAGTCAGGTGTAAAGGACAAGATGCTGCTGTTTTTATCAAAGACTGTTTCAAAGCAGAATTTCTGGTATTGTTGCTCTTACCATATTTGACCTCCCAGTCATGATCCTTTGAATAAATACATAGTATTATAAGTTCATCCTGCAGAGAAGGAGTCAATTCCACACAGAAAATGTTTGGTAATCTCAGAATAGTCGTGCCTACGTATCTCTTGACTGACAGGTTGTAATTGTTGTGTTTAAGATCCACAGTAGGATAAAACCATTTATGACTTTTCCTCCTAGTTACCTGATTAGTAACCCCATTTACTATGGAAGTTAGATGTTTCCCACTTTAATCTCCCTCCACCGCCTATGACTACAATACACACTAGATTTTATATTTTGTAAAACTGTGGATATGGATTGGCTGTCACTGTGTTGTTGAGTGATAGTAGCCACTGTTATGGTCAGTGGTATTCACTGTGATCATCAGCCATAGTGAGTGTGTCAATAAGAGGACCTCTGTTTCTTGAGCCTTTTCTTGGACACTTCATTCTGTTTGCCTTGTCTAACTTTGATGTGTTAGTTTTTGTTTTATCTTATTATATTATATTAACCATTAGAAGCCTGATTATTTTCTAAATGAGAGACAGAAAGAGGGTGCTTCCGATGGGAGGAGAGGTGGGGGAGTTACTGGGAGCAGTAGAAGGAGAAGAATCTGTAATTGGGATATATTATATAAGAAAAAAACTATTTTCTATAAAATTGGAGAAAAAGTGGACAAAACAAAAGAAAAAAAGAAAAACAATGAGAAAAGTTGATGAGAGTTTTTATCAGTTGTCAGTAGTGTTCCCTTTCAAGGTTGTTGGTCAGTAGTGTACCCGTCAATGGTGGTGGTTTATGCAATCAGCCAGCATGCATTAAGAAATCAATATTGTTGACAATATATAGAGAGCTTATTCTTTGTGCTGGCTAGTTTTATGTCAACTTGGCACAAGTAGTCAGATTGATGATTATCTTAAATATCACCATAGAACCTTCGTTCAACAACAGATGGGGAAGAGAGGCAATGACCCACATTGGAGCACTGGACTGAATTCCCAAGATCCAGTTGAAGAGTGGAGGGAGTAAGAGTATGAGCAAGGAATTCAAGACCATGAGGGGGTCATCCACTGAGACAGTTTGCTTGAGCTAATGGTAGCTCACCAGCACCAACTAGATTGGGAGTGAATGAGAATGGGAACAGCCAAGTCCTTCTCAAGGAGGTTGACAGCTGGGGCAGACTGAGGGGCCACTGATAGTGACACTGGGATGTGTCTCTACTGCATATAACGGCTTCATGGGATCCTATTCTCTTTGGATATAAACCTTGTTCAACCTAGACGCCTTGGTCTTTTCACAGGGTGGGATGCATGGCACTCCGTTAGGGTTGGAGGGGTGGGGGGAGGGCCTGTGGAGGGAGAGGGAGGGGACTGGGAGAAGGGGAGGGAGTGGAAATTTGTTTTTTTTTTTTTTAAGTAATTAGAAGAAAAGGAAAAAGGGGTTATCTGAGAAGAGGGAACCTCAACCTCAATGAAAAACAAAACAAAACCAAAACGCATCCAAAAGATCTGGCTGCAAAAAAGCCTGTGGAGTATTTTTAAAATTAGTGATTGATATGGGAAGGCTGGGATTGTTGTGGGTGGTCCTAGGCTCAACAAGAGAGCAGACTGAGTAAGCTAGGAAGGCCAATCCAGTAAGCAGCACTTCTCCATAGCCTCTGCTCCAACTCCTCTCACCCGGTTCCTGCCCTGTTTCAGTGTCTGTTCTGATTTCCTTCCATGATGAACAGAGATGAGGAAGCATAAAACTAACAAACTTTCCCTTCCCAAGTTGTTTTGGTCATGGTGTTCCATTAGAGCAATACGTTCTCTAGTATCCTTATATATTCTGGATGCAGGCAAATATTTGATTTCATGCAGTATCATAAAATTTCCTCCAGATACTGAGGCATACTGAGAAATTCCAAAGCTCACTCCTAAGAGACAGCAAAGTACTTCTGTCTGGGAGTAGTGGACAAAGGCCTTTAGGAAGTGGCATGAAAGGAAATGTTGACCCTGAGGTAGCCACAGCCTCTCTTGCATTTGTCTTGGGGCCTCATGTCTCCTAGGACTGTAGGAAGATTTATAAATTAATCCCACTTGTTTGTTGAGTTGAACTGCCACTCACAATGAGGGGAATTTTTTCTTCCTAGTATGAGAGATCAGGGAAATACTTAGGTGAATGAAAATGGAAATACATGGTTGAGAAGTTGAGAAGCAGAGTAGTTTAGATATTTATCAGAAGTAGAAGGTAAAAGTCTAAGAAGCTGTTTTAAGGTAAGTTTATTATTATTATTCAGTTAAGGACATTATTATGTATAAAATATCGTAGACATTCATGCTTGTGCTAAAAACTTCCGATTAGCCTCGAGCTTTTCAAACTGACAAGGCTTGTAGAAGATGTCCAAATTGATGTGGCTCTTGGTCTTTGTTAACTGATTTGCTGCTTATAGGAGCCAAAGAGACACTTTCAAACTGAACAGAACAGGAACTGCAGCTTATGAACTAATCCTAGGGACAGATGGCAAGTCTGTTAGGACTGATTTGAAATCACAGATCATAAGCAGCAGAAAGTGGACGGTGAAAAACGAGTCTTGTCACAGCCTAACAGAAAGACTAGCTGCTAGAGAGTAGACAAGATACATCACATATGTATATATTGGGGTAACCACAGAGTCTAGCAGAGATTTTCAGAGTCGTAGCTTAGCAAGTCTCAAGGATTTCAATCTTTGTCTAGATGGAATTTTGTATTCCACTCTGGGCACTATTTTATCTACACTCATTAGAATGAAATCTGCCCTGATAGGAATATCATAGTTATCAGTGAAAATTGACAATAGTAAAGACATTTAAAATGTTATTAATATATTAATGCTTAGCATTCACTGGATGTCGATGAGACGATATTGATAATTCTCACAGTACAGCTGCTCATTGTTACTTTGGGAAAGGCCCCTTCATGAGTGTTTTATATTAGGGTGCTGTGTGTCTTCTCTACTTTTAATTTCTGCAGTAATGAAAGACCCCTGTTTTTTCATTTTCTCTGTTGTGCTCAGATGCAGCAGAAGCATAATTTTGTGATTACTATCTATAGTGTTCATTTTAAATATTGAACTTACCTCCTTTTCTATTTTATTTATCCTCAGTTACAGCTGAGAATGCTTCTTCATGATAAACTGTATGGTCTGATAAATAAATTAATTCCTGATTTTCATACAGTATCTCCTTGGTTTCCAGTACAACCCCGCTGAAGTATCAGCTGATAAAGGATACAACTTTAGTATATACTGAAAAGTAATCACTATAAATAATTAAAAAGAGAATCTACATTTCAACTATAATATAATTCATGCTAATACGGTATAGAACCAAAGAATAACTTTTAACCAAGAAGTGGCATCTCAATGACAAAAACAGTCAATTCTATTTTCTTTAAATATTGTACTTTTCTCTTTGTTGTAAAGTTTGCTTTGAAAATTATATGTAACTTAAGTACATTTTACTATTTAATTAGCTTTCAGAGGATCAATCCAATTTACAGAGACTGTGACACTCTCACAAGACCTGCACAGGTTTACATCAGACAAAATACCAGCAGGGATGGGGGAGTGTACAAAAAGTCCCACCCCTAACCCAAACGCTGTTTGTAACTGATACCTGCTGGTAAGGGAAAACCAGTTTTATCCATTGTAGTGCTATTGCTTATATCAACTACAGTCTAAGGCAGACCCCTTGCCCAGGTGTGTTGATGAGCAAAAAACAGATTCTATGTTTATATATTTTATTGTGTGTGTGTGCATTTTGCTTTGTTTATCTTATTGTTTCTTATTTTTTTGTTGAGATTTTTTTTAAAGAAAGAGAAAGGGAGGTGGGGGGCTCTGGGAGGAGTTGGAGAAGAGAAAAAATAAGCAAAATAGATTACATAAATTTTTTAAAAAAAAGAAAAACCAAAGACTTACAGTTCAAAATCAAATCATGTTTGGAGTCTGATGTTTGAAGAGCAAGATTATGATATCAGTTACACAATAGAGAATAGTTGGGAGAGAATGAAGCCTGTGCTGGCCCAAACTGAATTGATTTCTCTAAAGATGTTCTAGTACTGAGCATGAAATCATCAAATTTAACAGCGAAGCAATTCAATTTTAGTCATCTAGAGAAATGGTGGTGTTATACCTGTCATTAGCATGTTTTTGGAAAGTATTAAGTTAGAAAGGGTGGCCTTAATTTGTGTTCATGTGTTCTATCAGGATGATGTCTTTAGAAGCTCATTCACGTTTAAAGGGATTTGAATGATTCGGCAGGAATGAAGGACTTGGTGGGGAGAGAAAGAGAGTAGATACTTTAATTAACTGGCCATAACCATCAGTGACACTGAGAAAGGGAAATAGGATTGGAATGGCTTACGGAGTTATAAAAGGTAAACACTGAAGTCTCTTTGATTTTTCTTTGTCTTTTTCTCCTTTTCTTCTTAAAATGCAGACCCTGGCCTTGTCAAAGCCTTTCCCATTATATAGTAACTGTAGAGCTGGATTGTGCTCCAACAGTCAGCCCAATGGCAACCACAAACTCCAGCAGCATCATGTCCTCCACATTCTACCTCACAGGCATCCCTGGCTATGAGGAGTTTCACCACTGGATTTCCATCCCATTCTGTCTCCTCTACATTGTCGGGATAACAGGCAACTGTTCCATCTTGCACATCGTGAGGACAGACCCAAGGCTCCACGAGCCCATGTATTACTTCCTGGCCATGCTTTCTCTCACTGACATGGCCATGTCCCTGCCTGCCATGGTATCACTTTTCAGGGTGTTGTGGTCCATTTCCCGAGAGATCCAGTTCAATATCTGTGTGGTCCAAATGTTTCTGATTCATACCTTTTCCTTCACTGAATCATCTGTGCTCCTGGCCATGGCCCTTGACCGGTATGTGGCCATCTGCCACCCTCTGCGATATGCAACCATTCTCATTCCAAAGCTCATTGCCAAGATTGGAGTTGCAGCCTTGCTTCGGAGTGCAATCCCACTCATTCCTCTCCTGGTTCGTCTAGCATTCATTCCCTTCTGTCGCTCCCATGTCCTTTCTCATTCTTATTGTCTGCACCAGGACATAATCCGACTTGCCTGTGCTGATGTCAGGTTTAATGTTATATATGGAATGGTTGTGATTACTATGCTGTGGGGCATGGATTCTTTGGGTATTTTAATAACTTATGTTTTTATCCTTCACTCAGTGTTAAGAATCGCATCCCGTGAGGGTAGGCTGAAAGCACTTAACACATGTGCATCCCACATCTGTGCTGTACTCATCCTATATGTGCCCATGATAGGATTATCCATGGATTATCCATCGTCCATCGTTTTGCCAAGCATTCCTCTCCCTTTGTTCACATCTTCATGGCTCATATCTACTTAATGGTGCCACCAGTGCTTAACCCCATCAGCTATAGTGTGAAGACCAAGCAGATCCGCCAAGGAATCCTCCATCTGATCTGTCCCCATAAAATTAATTCTTCTGCAATGTAACCATGTCATCAAGACAACAAGGTGTTAAAATAATGACTCAATGCCATGGTGAATTATCTATCCTAAGTATGTTGTACTCAGAGGTGACAAAACATCAAAGCAGAATTAGCCACTCCAAATGTGCTCATGGTGACTCAAAGAACTAGGCATCCTTACATACTTTACATACTTTAAAATCATCTTTAGTTATTAATGTATTAGAGAGATAGGATACAAATCATTGTCCTCTGTCCTTGGCTGTTAATAACCTTAAGCTTCATATAAGTAACTTATCTACGAAGTTTGCCTTAAATTGGAAAAAAAAGATTCTTTTTTGTCTTTTTGATATTTGATAATGTTTGGCATAGTACCTTACATGACCTTTTAATTTTTATTAATATTGTGCTTTAAATCTCATTATTTGTTCATATCTATAAATGGTAATAATTTGACCAAAATCATTTTGTTAATCTGTTTGATTTCTTTCTCTTAATTTTTTTTTAAAGGGATTTGTTGATTTCTTCCAAATTTTTGTTTGCCTTTTCCTCCATTTCTTTGAGGAAATTTTTCATTTCCTCTTTAAGTGCCTCAAACATTCTCCTAAAGTTATTTTTTAGGTGATTTTCTTCTGCTTCAAGTATATTTGAATGTTCAAATCTTGCTGTTGTAGAGCCACTAATTGTTGTTGGTGTCATGTTGCTCTTTGTGGTATTGCGTGTGTTCTTATCTTGTCTACCCATCATTTCCTCTGATTGGTGTAGTTCTGGCTGTGTCTCTGATGATTAATCTTCCAGGTGTGAGTGGATCCAAGGCTCATGGTACAGTCAGGGCCACGGTTTCAGTCATCTGGAGGTCACTCTGTGTTCCCCGAGGTTGCTTGGTGCTCCTGGGTGTCCCTCTCCAATCCCAGAGCCGTTCAGACCTGCTCCTAAGGAGGTTGCTGGCTTGGGTATGCTCTGCTGAGGTTGCTGCCTTGGGCCTGGTCCAGCAGAAGTTGCTGGCTTAGGCCTGCTGTGGTGGAGGTCGCTGGCTCAGGCTTGTTCCTGTAAATGTCCCTGGCTTGGGCCTGCTTTCTCAGCAGTCACTACCTTGTACCTGCTCCTGTGGTGGTTGCTGCCTAGGACTACTCCAGTGGAGGTCACTGGTTCAGGCCTGCTCTGGCAGAGGTCACTGGCTCAGGCCTGCTCTGGCAGAGGTCACTGGCTCAAGCATGTTCCCATAAATGTTCCTGGCTTGGGCCTGCTCCCACAGAGGTTGCTCCCTTGTACTGCTCCTGTGGAGGTCGCTGTCTTGATCTGAAAGTGTAATTTTAAAGTGTTTAAACTAAATCCAGCTTATGCTAGTAATGTTTTTTTTTTTCAAAATAGTGTTTTAAAAGCAATTTTCATTGTCATTATTTTAAAGATCAAGTATTATCATTTTTGAGATTAACAGTCCTTAAATTTATTCTAATGAATGGTTCTTTGGTGAAGTTGAATGTGCTGAAATAGAAGAGTAACAACAAGTATCCTCAAGTAAAGGATCAAATCTGGGGAAAAGAGACATAGGTGAATAAAAACAAAACAAAACAGAAAATAAAACATAAACTCTCAAGGAGCAAAGAGGAGACCATGGGTTCTTCAGGAATGAAGGGAATGACTGGATCTGAGATCCTATCTTCAAGTTTATGGGTTCTTTTCTATTGTTTTAAGTGAGACATCATTACAACACTTCTTTTATAAAGATAACACCCAAGCTGGGCGGTGGTGGCACACGCCTTTAATCCCAGCACTCAGGAGGCAGAGACAGGCGGATCTCTGTGAGTTCGAGACCAGCCTGGTCTACAAGAGCTAGTTCCAGGACAGGCTCCAAAACCACAGAGAAACCCTGTCTTAAAAAACAAACAAACAAAAAAAGAAACAACAACAAAAAAAGAAAATAAACCATTGTATTTTATATATTTATATATAGGCTCTCTATATAAAGTGATTAATGGGAAACTTATTAGGTATAATAATTAGCTTTTATTATTTTATTGATTAAATTATTTACCTGGTTTATGAATTCATTTATTTCTATTGTTCTTCAGACTAGGATAATAAGCAATTCCTAAGTTCAGAAAGGTGTCATTTTATTCTGTCTATTGGAAAACTGACATAGAAGAAACATATAGTACAAAAACATTTAACTTATGCTAGCCCATTGACTTCACTGTAATTAGTATAGTATGTTGATACACTCAGGGGAATACTTGTCCACTGCTGGTTGGAGTGAAAGCTTGTACAGCCACTCTGGAAATCAGTATGGCTGTTTCTCAGAAAATTGGGAATCAATCTACATCAAGACCCAGAAATACTACTCCTAGGAATATACCCAAAGGATTCTCAATCATACCAAAGGATACTTGCTCAACAATTCGTAGAAACATTATCCATAATAGCCAGAACCTAGAAACAACCTCGATGCCCCTCAACTGAAGAATGGATAATGAAAATATGGCACTTTTATACAATGGAGTATTTCTCAGCTATACTAAAACAATGACACCATGAAATATGCAGACAAATGGATGAAATTAGAAAACACTGTCCAGAGTGAGATAACCCAAACTTGAAAGACAAATATGGTATCTAATCACTCATAAGTGGGTATTAAGATGTTAAACAAAGGATAACAGGACTACAATTCATGGCTCCAGAGAAGCTAAGTAACAAGGGACACCCTAAGAGGGCTACATGGATCACCCAGGGAAGGGAAATTAGATGAGATCTGGTGGGTAAAATGTGAGCAAAGGGGAATCATTAAGGGGGATGAGATGGGTAATGAGAACATGAGGGAATGGGATGATTGAGAGGGGGAGAGGGACTGACTGGCAGAGCGGTAAAAAAGGTATCATTATAGAGAGAGTCACTATGGAGATAGGGAGAAATCTGGTGCCAGGGAAATTCCCAAGAATACACAGGTTTGACCCCAGCTAAGACTCCTAGCAATAGAAGAGAGGGTGCCTAAATTGGCCTTCCCCTGTACTCAGATTGGTGAATACCATAAATATTATCATAGAAACTTCATCCAGCAACTGACAGAATCAGATACTGAGATCCACAACCAAGCACCAGGCTGAGCTCCAGGGATCCCACTGAAGAGAGGCAGAATGAAATATATGAGCAAGGGAGACTGTTGCATTATGAGTGGCGGGGCTGCGTCCCCAGCAACCAGCCGCCCACATGGCTAGCTTATGCCTGAAATAATTACACGGAAACTGTATTCTTTTAAACACTGCCTGGCCAGGCTAGTTCCAGCCTCTTATTGGCTAGCTCTTACATATTGTTCTAACTCATTTCTAATATTCTGTGTAGCCCACGAGGTGGCTTACCAGGGAGGATCTTAACCTGCGTCTGTCTGGAGTGGGAGAACCATGGCGACTCTCGACTAAGCTTCTTTCTCCCAGCATTCTCTTCTGTTTACTCCACCCACGCATGTTCTAACCAATAAAATGGGCCAAGGCAGTTTCTTTATTAATAAGAAATCACTCCCACATCATTTCCCCTTTTTCTGTTTAAACAAAAAAGAAAGGCTTTAACTTTAACATAGTAAAATTACATATAACAAAACAGTTATCAAGCAAGAATTATAGTTACAATATTTATATATATTTTATCTTTTATCATAACTAAGGAAAACTATAACTATCCATTCTTCAACTCCATCAAAGACTCCAGAAGGATATAATAATACCTAAGTAACCAAGAAGTCCAAAACTCTAGAAATGACAGAGACATTTCGCTGCCTGGACAGTCACCCAAAGTTCTTCGGTACCGTTGGGGCATCCATCTTTGGCCTACAGGCCCATAGTATCCAGCAGACATTTCCATGAAACAGGAAATTTCAAAGGCAGTCACTATCTGCTTGTCCGGAAGAATGTCTTGCAGACTCTTTCAT
>NW_026068238.1:450809-482978 GCF_014885135.2 Alexandromys fortis
TAATGAAATGTCTCTCTGTACTTAGCTCCTTCACAGTCAAAAATTTTAAAGAAAACACAATGTACATAATCCAGACTCTCTGTGAATTTTCCATTTTTACGTGGGTTATTTTTACTCTATCACTTTACTTTATTCTGTCTCTTTAAAGACTTTACCTTTTTTTAAAGCATTAACTTTATTCTCTATATTTTTTCTTCTCTCTCCCAAGCCTACGTACATTCATCCAACAGTGTCTGAATCTGTTTTATTGTGAATCTGTAATTTTTTTACTATCCAGGAGCATTTTTTAAAATGTTAAGCACTTCTTAAAAACTTAAGTTGCACCATGTACAGGTAATACGGTATTGCCTGTGTCCGGTGCGCTGCTGCGACTGCGACCATGGGCCTAGGGCTGGCGAGCAAGTGGCCAGCGCGGGGCAGGTGTGCTGCGGCAACCGCGACCACCCAGGACCTGCTGTGGGTGCAACGGGCTATGGGGCGGGGGCAAATGTACCCCACGTTGGGTGCCAGGAGACCAAGATCATGATGGAGAAATCTACAAAGACAGGTGAAACAAGCTCATAGAAACTCATGAACTCTAGATTTACAGCTGTGGAGCCTCCATGAAACAGAACTAGACCCTCCACATGTCAGAGGCAGTTTTGAAGATTGAATTATGAGGCACCTGACAGTAGGACCAGCATCTATCCCTGGTGCATGAGCTAGCTTGGTAGGATGCCATGATCAGCCATAATACATGGTGGGAGGTGCTTGATCCTGTTGCAACTTAATATGTCAGCCTTTGTTGTCTCCACATGGGAGCCTTTAATCATGGGCAGGAATGGATGGGGTGGGCTGGGGGAGAGGTTTTCGTTTCCATGACACCTATGAAACATGAACATCTTCTGCAACAAAACAAAACTCCTAAGGGTATTTGTATTTATTTCAGTAAAATACAAAATGCCTGTTAGTGTAATGTTTATGTGTGTTGCTGAAGAAGATTCAAGATGTGGTATAATGAGAACTCTCACTTTAATGTGACTTGAAAATTAATAGGCTTAGTATGATGTCACATATCTTTAATCTTAGCCCTTGGGAGGCTGAGACAGGTAGATTGCAATGAGATTGAGGCTGTCCTGTTCTACATAGTGAGTTTCAGGCCATCCAGCACTACATAGTGAGATTCTGTCCCAGAAACTCAATCAATCAATCAATCAATCAATCGTATTATATTATGGTTTTTGAATATATTATATAGTATGCTATATATAGTATATAATGTATGTTTGTGTAAAACATAATAAAAATTAAAGAAATAAAGCTGGCATAAAGAACTGAGCAACTACGTACATAAAGGGAGGTGGAAAACTACAGAGAATCTGTCTGCCAACGTGACTCTGTTCTATTAGCAACATGACCTCACGCCATGTCATGAACCATATTTACATTTAAACACTTTAAACTTTTGCTTACATGAGTATACCTACACAAACTAAATATCTGGTACTTACAGACATGTAATATATGTATATGGATAATTAAGAATTATACATTAGTAATTAATATGACTAACCTTATTGGGAAAATATGCTTTCATAATTATATAAGTTTAAATTCATTAATAAAATTAGTCTACAAGTTTAAATTTATTAATAATATTAATCTTCACACATAAAGTTAACTCAAATAAAGAAATAATTTCTATTCAGTTTATATGGTTTTCATTTTGCTGTTATGAATGAAAATCACTATTTTTGCACACTAAGCTTCTATATAAAATACACAGTTTGGAGACTTGCTTTTTAATGAAATTATTCCATTTGCAAAGGGTATTATTTAGTTCAGAGACTCAAAAATGATTAAAGTTCTAAAGGTGCTTGCTGTGTCCTTACCCCTAAAATGAATATCAGTATCACCTTTCTCAAGGCCAGGGAACACTTCTGATAGACTGTAAGAGTCAGAAGACGGAAAGAAAAATCTATAAAACTCTGTTTTCTGAGTATGTCATGCCTTTAAGTCATGGCATGCTGCAGTTGTGGCTACCCACAGAGAACTGCAAATGCACACATGCACCATGCATGTACACACACACACACATACACACACACCAATACACATGCATTTTCACACTTACTCACACACCCATACCACTTGAAGGAAGAAGATGAACTAGTTAGCAAGAAAAGAGGTGTCAATTGGAGTGGGAAAGGAAATGGGAAAGAATATTAGGGGAATGAATATGAACAAATAAATTGAATGAATTATGAAATTAACAAAATAAATAAAAACATTAGCAAGAAAGCAAAGAAATTATCCTGGTACAACTGCTTTGAACTAAAGTGAAAAATTTTCTCCATATTTAGCTAGGCAGCTGCATCTATACCTAAGAAATCCATGACTTCAAAAGCTATTTCATTCAAAATATAGAAAGTATAATGTATTTTCCTTACAATTGTATTCTTAATTAATATCTCCAAATATTTAAACAAATTTTATTAACATGCATGGGAATGAATAGTATAATTATTTACCTTTAAGTATATCATATGCTCTGACTACATCCACATTTTAAAGTCTTCTGTCCTCCTTTTTCCCTCCTGTTAGTGTCCTTCTTCCCAAATTGTTCCTTCTCTATGTCTACATCATATGGATGCATTAATGTTTGTGTTGCAATAATTGTTTTGAGGTATACCACCATACTCTGACTTATATGATTTCTATTAATATTAAAATTAAGTATTACCATTGAAAATCACTTTTTTGTTGCCTCTACTGATGGACAATTTTCTGTAAACACTGAAAGTTCAATGAAAAATAAGGTCAACTAATATTCCTTAAAATTAAATTAATATTTTGGCTATTTTCATCTTCCCTCAATATTATTTGTTAGCAAAGCTGCTATAAAAATCAGTGTGAAGGGAATCTTCGGCATCCACATGTATATGACTTACATTTGTATGGCTCATAAAGTCTTGTGAAATTTTTAAATAAAGCAGTAAAATGCCTATAATAAATTATCGTAGAAGATGTAATAAACAACAAAATCACAGTGAATTTTGACCTCAAGTTAAATCATAAATACACAGTCAGTAATTTGGGACTACTGGTCTTATTACAAACAAAATTTCAAAATTTGATAAGAAAATGTAAGAGGATATGCTCTTATCTTTAGAGTAAGTTTCTTAAAATATATTATGCTACTGATCAAAAAACTACCTTAGAATTACTTTACTGGGAGGATTTTATGTGGTTTCAATGAGCATAAACACACGTGGAATCATAATAAAAATCAGGACAGTTAGATATCCATTTTTCCAATGCTATATATTTTGTGCTGAGAATATTGAAAATCTCTTTCAACTATGTTGAAATATATAATACACTGGTCTCACTTCATTCATTTTACTGTGCCATTGTGCATGAGAATGTGTTTCTCATCCTTTCTAACTAGATTTGATACAGTGATTGACAAACTTCTTGTCTCCTTCTCCTTCGACTCTTTCTATGTGCTGGTGACCATTCTTCTAACTTCTTCCGGGATCAACTTTGTAAGTGTTAGATATGAGAGCTAGAGGTTTAACCTTCTACCCCTGTCTGTTTTCACATAGTTTCTCCACTGTCATCATCTTTCTATTTTCTAATGATCAGATTTCGTTCTTCTAGGTTACACTGAAGAAAATTCAGATACAATAAAGTAGAGCAAAGCTCTAAAGAATCCTCAGAAAAAGCATCCTGGGAGAAATGACAATGAAGTTGAAATTAAGATTTAGAGGATGAAGATTATCTCACTTCATTTTGCAGGATTTGTAAGTTCAGGATTAGTTAACATGGCTGAGCAGGAGGGGGGGGGATGGCACCGTTCTGTTACACGTTATACAAATCATTTTCTCTGTATTCCAAGGGACATCTCCTTTGAGAATCTACGTGGCCCCCTGAGCATTGGACTAGCACAAAGGAACCATGTCTACTGCTTTCTAGAGTGCCTCCTGTGTGATGCAACACCATCCTCACTGCATTAGAGGTTACAGGACAGTGTCTCATATAGAGAGAATAAAGGCAAGTGAGACATGAATGCTGGACACAGAAATGGCATCATAAGCTATATATTTGAAGATAACAAATAGATATCTGAACAGGTTGATTTGCTAGTTATGGTGTAATTATTTCTAAATATCTTATTGTTTGAGAAAGAATTATTTTGTGTAATGAATGGGTCATGCTCTGTATGTTACCAGTGATACAAATTGCAAAGATTATTCCAGGAAGATAGTTGAAGAAAATGAAGTTTGGACAATAACTGTGAGTAAGATTCCATGTAAGCATGGACAAAGGCTTTAGGTAGAAATTGAAACAATCTATGGCCTGCTTGTGAAAATACACATCATGTTAAGCACTTCTGATCTACCCTAAGAACTGACTGTCCATCTATTGGCTTACTGTAAGTTCTTTCTTGTCCTCAAAGTCTGATGAATGAGATGATATTGGATGGGAAAAGTGGAAAACTAACAGGACTAGAGTTAGCAACTATTGATGAAACATTGGTGTTAAATGAATCCAGGTGACAGTGATCCATTTAAGTCCCCTGCTATTTATGGCTGGGTGGCTGGTGATGTACCAAACAAATTATCAGCAAATATGTACACCTAGAAACCTAGGAAAAGGTGTCTTAGAGGAAATGACTTTGCTTCTTTTCTCTTGAGACAGAAATACACATTGTCATCATGAAGATAAATTTATAGGAGACAATGATACACTTGCAATTATTGATCATATTTACCAAGGTCAGATGTGTTATTTTTATCAGTAAGGTTTCTTTGCTAAACTATAAGGGAAAAAAAGTGTGCTAATTTGCCTCTCATGGTCACAGCTGTGCTTAAAGTGCTGCCCTGTTGTGTACAAATTGTCAGTTATATGCTTGATTACCTAGTACCAGATAAAGAGGTTAATCTTGTTTCGTAAAAGATATAGAAAAACATAATTTTCCAGTAATCTCTTTCCCTGAACATATTAAATCTCAATTTTAAAACATCTATACTAGATTTTCAAGTCCTCAAAATGAAACTCAAGCACACTGTCAGCTCACTTTTTCAACACGTAATGTGGTAGAAATAGCAAAATTTCCCAAACAGAAAAGTTTTTATTCATGTCTTATAGATATGTCATGTGCCTTAGTCATTACACTGGAAAGGCAGTGGGTGTTCTCCTGATGGTAGCTAATTATCAATAACCCTACTGATCACAGCTCCTATTCCTCTCTTCCTAGGAGGGCAACCAATCTACTTCTGCCTCTCTTCTTGAGTTTATTTAGGATTTCTGTGTCTTAAAATAAACCACCCTGCACATGGAAAATTTTATGTTTTACAAAATGAATGGCCACCCAATGCTAAAATAGAAAATGAAGAAGACATTTAAATATGTATATTCTCCTTGAAGATAGGAAATATGTATAAATTTGACTTCGATGGGTGTCAAAACATATCATGTCTATGACATTGTTTGCTCATATTATATCTTATTTGAATACTCAACTGTTTAGTTATAGCTGCTTAGTTATAACAAAGATTAACATCAGTGTTTTAAATGATGTTATATCAAAATATCTTCTAAAGGCTGGAGTATTGGCATATTTTATATTTAAGTCTTTATAGATTAGTTAAGTTTCTCAAAAATCATTGGTATAAACAATATATATTTGTCTTATTAAGTTCATTTTCTGAAGAAAATGAGAAATATATCATAAGGCTTAATTAAATATTCAATTGACAAAAATCAACAATTAACAAATGTAATGTATTTAATATTTTCTTTTGCAGAAAATGTTGCTGATGCTCCATGAGATGGGTTAGTTTTTCTGAGCCTTTCTAGCATTTTGGAGATGTAGGTTTCTAGATTCCACACATAAGAACCTTGGAAGAAATGCTTTGCAATCTATCTCTGCATTTTGGAGATTATCCTAGATATTGTTAACTAACCTTAAAGCATCCCTAGTTTTAGCATGATAAACAACACCACACATCACTACATTTCATTTTTCTACTTGGTTGGTATTCCTGGCTTGGAAAATTTTCATTGCTTCATCAGCATTCCCGTCTGCTTCCTGCTTGTCCTGACCTTGCTGGGGAACACCATAATCCTTGCTACTGTCAAGCTTGAACCAAGCCTCCACCAGCCTATGTATTTCTTCCTTTGCATGCTGGCAGTGACTGATATGCTTCTTACGTGCTCCACAGCCCTGAAAATGCTTGCTATTTTCTGGTTTGATGAACACTGGATTGAGTTTGATGTCTGTCTAACACAAATGTATTTTATCCACACACTTTGCATTTTTGAGTAAGCCATCCTGGTGGCCATGGCTTTTGATCGCTTTGTGGCCATTTGCATCCCACTGCATTATTCGACTATCCTTACATCTTCTATGGTTATTAAACTTGGCTTAGTTGGGTTGAGCCGAGCTCTGTTCATGGTTTTGCCATGTCCTCTTCTAATTAAGAGGCTGCCCTACTACACAAGCTATATTATCCACCATGCCTACTGCGAGCACATGGCTGTGGTGAAGTTGGCCAGTGCTAACACTCTCATTAACAGAGCATATGGAATTTCAGTGGCCCTTTCAGTGATAGTGTTAGATCTATTGCTCATAGCCTCATCCTATATAAAAATTCTCCTGGCAGTGTTCTGGCTTTCTTTCCAGAATGCCCGCTCTAAAGCCCTGGGCACCTGTGCTGCCTATGTCTGCACCATTCTTGCGTTCTATACACCTGCACTGTTTAGCTTCCTAACTCATTGCCTTGGCAAGAATGTATCTCCAAGTGTCCACATCATCTTGTCAAGCCTATACCTTTTAGTGCCCCCCACAGTCAATTCCTTGATGTATGGTATCAAGACAAAACAGATTCGGGACCGAGTTCTTAGCCTCTTCTCATACTTGAAAATTATTGAGTACTAATTTTTAAAATAATATTTGTGAAGGAAGAATGCATCATGAAATAATGAGGCATTGACTTTTGCTATAATGATCTTATATAATGTTATTTCTCTTTTATGTTATATTTCATAGTAGAGATTTATGGTGTGTGATATTTATCTATTAATCTTCTCATTTTAATTTCACATAAACCATTTCTAATTTATTTTTTTATTCAGTATCTTCACTTTATACAGTCCAGGTTCAGATTATGTACGTATTCCCCACCATTATATATTTTATTGTGAATTTCTCTGACTATAGATTTACATATACTATTTATTATTTAGTGATATTATAATAGTATACTATTTATTTAATTAGTGATAAATTACAGAGCAAACATAGATGCAATGATTTCAGTTTTAGTTTCATTTATAAGAAATTGAGGGGCCTGGAGAGATGGCTCAGCAGTTAAGAGCACTGACTTTTCCTCCAGAGGTCCTAAGTTCAATTCATAGGAACCACATGGTGGCTCACATCCATCTATAATGAAATCTGGTGCCCTCGTCTAGGGTGCAAGTATACACCCTAGACAAAGAATATTGTATAGATAATAAATAGATAATAATAATAATAATAATAATAATAATAATAATAATAATAATAAAGAAACTGAATACTGTCACTGTAGTCCTTACTTCAGAATAATTCCTGTACAACAGCTGTACTAGATAAGGACAGTGAATGAACAATTTCTATCCTTTAGTACACTCAAGCATCAACTTTCTTTGTCTAGTGTCATCTGAACTTTTTAAAGCATTTTATCTTATTTATGTCTTTGTGAGAAAACTTAAAATTGGTCATGTCTCTTCCTTTTACCAGAGAAGTAAGTTTAGCTGGCAAATTTCTTCTACAACATCTGCAGAGTAAGTAAATACAGACAACATGAACTTAATTGAAACAAGAACATTTGAAGCAGGTATGTTGTGCTGTAAAAGAATTTTAAACATAAACCTTCTGAGATATGGAACTTAAAGGTGGTGAGTGAAATTCCTGAGTATATGTGAAGAAAGTGTACCAGTTAAGCTTCATATTCTTTTAAGTCTCAAAATATGTAATATATACCTAGATCGTCAAGAAAAGTATTCAGACTAAGGTACTATATGTTACCAAATGAATGAGAGAAGTGAAAAGCAGCAATACTATAAAGGATGTGGTAGAAGGAGAGAGAGGCCACTAAAGGTACATGCAGTTCCTGGGAGAGAAAACTGCTGGTTGAAAGTGTGATGCGTGTGCAAAAGCACGTCTAGTTTCTTTTAGAGATGGAAGAGATAATACTAAAACTCTATGTAATTCTCAATTAAATACAGGAGAAATCACAAAAAGAATAAATAATGAATCAAAATTATTGTCTCAATAAATAAAAAAAACTGTAAGTCTGGATAAAACATGAGAACAGAACATATATTGCTACAGAATTTAAATTCTTTTCCCTCTGGAAAATTGGTTATTGATTTTCGGTGTGCATTTTAAAATTATTAATATTAAAAAAGATGAACAGTACTTGTATCCCAACTAGAAAATTAGAGATTTTGTCTACTAATAATTGAAGCCATTTCAATGAGCTTCAATTTTTTTTTCTTTTACCAACTGAGGTTTTCTGAAACTCAGCCAGTGACATAATACAATAACAAAGGAGATAGTCTGTGTTCATCATAAATTATGATTAGATTAATTTTGAGTTAAATGTCATGTAATAAATTTGCTGAATCATTTTATTATATAATATATATTTATTGTATATACATTCATATGTACATGCAAAAACAAATAATAAAAATGAGCCCATGAGTGGGAAAGGGAGCAAGGATGGATGAATGTGAGGATTTTGAGGGCAAAAGGCAGAGGGGAAAATGATGTAATTATATTATGACCTCAAAAAATAGATAACATATGTGTGCCATTTATTTTATTATATATAGTTAGGTATATATATTTTACTTTATTTTCCTCCCTCCAACCACTTCATGTAACCTATATCTTCATTTCTTCCCTTCTTCTGGCTTCCTCCTGCATTTTGTCACGCATACAGAAACACATAAACACACCCACCCACACACACGTATTGGTATCCCTAAATATATAATTGACCTTGCTCAGTCATGCATGATTTCAGGGTTGATGACTTCATAGTGACTGATGAATTGAGGGGCTGTTTTTTCATCCATTCTCAGCATTCTTTAGTTTCCTGTAGGCTTTTGTCTGGGCTTGGCACCCCATGAGATGTATTCCCTTCCATATTTGCATGTCTGCTTGTGTTGTCCCTGTTCAGATCTTGCTCAGCCAGCCATATTATTGGACTCCATGGGTATAGTTTCCATGAGATTTCTAGAAGCTGTGGTTGCACAGCCAATATTCTGTTCTTCTGACTCTTTTTTTTAAATTAAATTTTTTCCTTTTACATACCAACATCAATTCCCTTCCCCTCTACTCCTACCTAGCATTCTCACCACTTCCGTCCTCTCCACCATTCCTCAGAGGGGGTAAAGCCTCCCTAGGGGAAACAACAAAGTCTGGCATATGAAGCAGAGGTAGGTCCAAGCACCATCCCCCCTGTACTAAGACTGAAGAACGTATCCCACCATAGGGAATAGGCTTCAAAATGTCAGTTCATACACCTAGGATAAGTACTGGTCCCACTATCAGGCCCCCAAACAGATCAAGCCACATACCTGTCACCCACATTCAGAGGGCCTCACTGAGTCCCATGCAGGTTCCCTAGCTGACAGTAGAGTCCCTGAGCTCCCACTAGCTCTGGTTCACTCTCTCTTTGTTTGTTTTTTTTTTTTTTTTTTTTTCCATCATGATTTTGACTGCCCTTGCTCATATGATCCCTCTTCCCTCTCATTTGAACTCCAGGAGCTTAGTCTAGTGCTTGACTATGGATCACTGGAATTGCTTCCATCAGTTACTGGACATAGTTTCTATGATGAGAATTAGGATAGTCCCTAATTTGACTATAAAGAAATTCAGGCACTCTCTCCACTACTGCTAAGAATCTTAGCTGGGAATCATCCTTTGGATTCTGAGCCATTATGGGGTTAGGGGAAAACCTCTGGCTTTTAAAATCTTTCTTCCATAATATTTTATGAGCCTTAGGTATAGGAGTAGTATAGTGGATGGATCAACTGGGACTGGGCACCCACAATCATTTATTTCCTCCGTTGAGATTGGTTGTTATTTTCTGTATTGTTTTCTATCTGTTGCAGAGAAGATTCTTTGTGATGAGAGCTACACTGATTTATGGGTAGAAGCATAAACATTAGAATGAGGTTAGGAATTATGCTAGTTTAATACAGTGGTGGCTATAAGTTCTCATTTACAATCTATGACCTTAAAAAGCTCCAGATAATTGTCTGGCTTTCAGATACAAGACAGGATTTCCTTCTTGCAAATCAAAAACAATAAATAAATAAAATACAAAACAACTGTTGATTGTTACCAAGAAAAGACTGCCACTATGCACTCTGGCACTTTTAGGGTAATTGTAGCATGTTGGTCATTGTTGTAAGTCATATTATCATTTAATATCTTTTCTTTCTTGCCTTATTGCTCTGGCTAAGAATTCAAACACTGTATTAAATGTTTTGGTGCCCACAGATTCCAGAGGAAAGCCTTAGATGTCCTGTAGCTAGGAGTTACAGATAGTAGTAGACTTCACAACGTGGGAATTAAGTAGGATATTGTGTCCGTTGAAGAGTGGCAAACAGTCTTATCTGCTGACTTATCTCACTAGTCCCTTAACAGAACTGTATTAGTTTAATATTTTGACAATTTCTTATATGAATAATATGAATCATTATATCCATCCAACTCCTTCTGTGTTTCCTCACTCTGTATGAACTTTATGACCTCCACTTTTTTAATTATTACGTACACATTTGAATACATTTTTAATGAAGACATACTGAATTGTGTCCAAACGTTGTTTTTTGACATTTGTAAAAAAATGAAAACCCTTATGTTAACAGAATTAAAATTGTANAAGGTACTATATGTTACCAAATGAATGAGAGAAGTGAAAAGCCGCAATACTATAAAGGATGTGGCAGAAGGAGAGAGAGGCCACTAAAGGTACATGCAGTTCCTGGGAGAGAAAACTGCTGGTTGAAAGTGTGATGAGTGTGCAAAAGCACCTCTAGTTTCTTTTAGAGACGTAAGAGATAATACTAAAACTCTATGTAATTCTCAATTAAATACAAGGGAAGTCACAAAAAAGAAAAAGAATAAATAATGACTCAAAATTACTGTCTTAGCTTATCAAGAAAAGATCTGTATATGTGCATTAAAAAGAGAACAGATAATATATTGTACACAAAATTTAATTGTTTCTGTGGAAAATCTAGTATTCTTTTCCAACATGAATTTTAAATTATTACTTAAAAATATGAACAGTACTTCTATCCCAACTAGAAAATTAGAGGTTTTGTCAACTAGTAAATGACGTTACTTCTATGAGCTTCAAAAATTTTCCTTTTTTCTTAACTAATTTTTTCTGAAACTAAGCCATTGACATAATATAATAACAAGGGAGAGGTTCTGCTTTCACCATAAATTATGAGTAGGTAAATTTAAGTTTGATGCCATATGGTGAATTCACTGAATAACTTTAGTATTAATTACAGTTATCAAAGCATTATATAATTATACACATATGCATATGTATGTAAAAACAGATAATGAACAAGAGACTATGAGTGGGCAAGAGAGCAAGGATGAATGGATGTGAGGATTTTGAGGGAAGAAGTCAGAGGAAAAATGATGTTAATTGCATTATGACCTCAAAAATAAGTAACATACATATATTATTTATTTTATGATATATATATATGCATAAAAGGGAAAATGAAGTAGTATATTATACTGTATATAATTATTGCATCCTTCTTCCAACCACTCCCATGTAACCTCTATCTTCCTTTCTTCCCTTCTTCTGGCTTCTTCTTAATCTCTCTCTCTGTCTCTCTCTCTCTCTCATGCATGCATGTACATACACACACACACTCATACATAGACACTCATATGTATTTATAATCCTAAATATGTAAATATACCTTTTTAAGTTTGTAGAAGTATGATTTCATGGTTGATCATATTGCCTAATCCAGAGATTGTTTCCTGGCTAAGCTGTTTCCTTCCATTCTCAGCATTCCTTAGTTTCTTGTAGCCTTTTGTCTAGGCTTGGCACCCCATGAGATGTATTTCCTTCCATATTTGCATGTCTGCTTTTGTTGTCCCTGTTCAGATCTTGTTCAGGCTCCCACGTTATGGAGACATAATAGGTATAGTTTCCATGACATTTCTAGGACTGTGGTCTCACAGCCAACATTCCTTTCCTCTGGCTCTTAAAATCTTCCTTCCATGTTTCCCGAGTCTTGGATACAGGAGTTGTGTTGTGAATAGATCACCTAGAAATGAGCACCCACAATCACTTATTTCCTTCTTTTTGATTGGTTGTTATTTTCTGTATTATTTTCTATCTGTTTCAGAGAAGATTCTTTGCGATGAGAGCTACACTGATCTATGGGTTGAAGCATAAAATGTTGAATGAGGTTAGGAATTATGCTAGTTTAATACACTGGTGGCTGTAAGTTCTCATTATGATCTATGACCTTAAAAGCCCCAGATAGTTGTCTGAGTTTCAGGTACCAGACAGGATTTCCTTCTTGCCAAATCCAATTAAAATGCTGTTGAAT
Source organism: Alexandromys fortis (assembly GCF_014885135.2). Classification (NCBI taxonomy): domain Eukaryota; kingdom Metazoa; phylum Chordata; class Mammalia; order Rodentia; family Cricetidae; genus Alexandromys; species Alexandromys fortis. The sequence continues at coordinate 463,452 of NW_026068238.1, forward strand.
GTCACCAAGAAAAGACTGCCACCATGGCACTGTTTGGGTAATTATACCATTGTTGTAATTCATGTTAATTTAATCACTTTCTTTTTCTTGTCTTATTTCTCTGGCTGAGAAACCAAGCACTACATTAAATAAAAGTAATGAGAGTAGAAACCTTTGCATAGTTTATTATTTGGGGGGAAGTGCTTTTTGTTTTTCTACATTTAATACAAATATTGATTATTTTAATATTATGTATCTTTTTGTATTTAATATTATATATTAATTAATAAATATGTTATTTGATAATTTTATCAAATGAATTTTTATCATAATTATTATTATATAATCCCCTTAACTTATAAATTAATTAAATTAATCACTTCTTACCTTCCTACACCTCATAAACTCTTAACTAGTCAAAGTACTGATTAAAACAACTGGACAAAGAGAGTTAGTGACTCTGGGGTGCTCAGCCACAGTGGAACATCTTTACCACACCCTTCTCCTTGTCTCATAAAGTATACCTACAAAGGAAATGGCAAGAGTGAGAGATGTAGTAAGACCGGAGCCAAACCAGGTCTTCGGAACAATGACAGGACCACTGTGCTCACTAATTCATCGAAACTGTAGTTGTCTAAACAATTACTGCACAGGATCAAGACAGGCAGCAGTGTCTTCTCTTTAATATGCTGATATTCTAGATTCATCTGAACTTAATATTTTTCTATTTTTACTATGTATACTTGTGTCTCTCCTTACTTATTTGCCACACATGCCTATGGAGACCAGAAAAGAGCCTATGACACCCTGCAGCGAGAGTTCCAGATAATAGTGGGTTTTACAACATGGGAGTTCATCTCATGTCCTTTGCAGCATTGGCAGTTTTAACTGCTGACTCATCTCACTAGCCCCCTAACAGACCTTTTTCTTATTAATTTAATTTTTGAGAATTTTGTATATGAGTAATAAACATTATTATATACATCCAACTCCTCGTAAGTTTTCCCTACTCTATCTAAAATTGATGACCTCTTCTTTAATTATTATTATGAACACATATTTGTATATAATTTTATTGAAGACATACTGAATTGTGTCAAATCATTTTGTTTCCATCTTTTGACCTGTAGAAAATGAAAACCCTTATGTTAAAGGAAATAAAATATGAAAGATAAATTGTCATGTGTTCTTTTATGTTTAGAATCTATATCCATCCCAAATGGCATTCATGGTGCTAGAAGGTTCTCTAGTAGTCAAAAGTAGTCAACAATATCACCAAGCTATGAACAATGTTAGCTATCTAACTGCCCTGGCAACAAACTCTATGGAAGTAACCAAAATCTTTGTGACTAGATTTAATGTCCACTTTCACAAGGCAGAACTCATCCCAGGTACCATTAACTGGAGCCAAAACTAGTAGTTAGCTAGGTCAAGATCCTAGGGGAGAACCTAATACTGTATTACTGCTTAATAAACAAAGTATTGAGCATTCCATTTTAAAGTTCTTATCTTTCTAATCATTGGTTAGTTCATCTCTTATCCCTCATTAGAGAAGCTTCTTTTTAGAGTATTTGGAAATTAATATAGAGACCTACAACTGACTAATGTACAGAAAGAAAAGACTGTAGAGGGGACATTGGTATCAAACTCTTCACTCAAGCTCACGGATCATCATGGGAGAGGGTTTGGAAAGATTGTAAGAGCCAGAGGTAGTAATCATCAGTGTGGAACGTATTTGCTGAAATAACAAAGTTGCTGCACACACAACCTCATTGCAGTTCAGACTGCATGCACAGTACCTGCACCGATTCAAGCCAGCCAAAAGATCAGCCTAGATCTGGGAAGAGCTTCTGACATCTTAACACAATCTGAGGAGCCAGTGATGTTTTCTTCAGAGACTCAACCCAGGAGACTTACTCATGTTCCAGTTTTATAGTTCTACCCCATGCACTCTCACAAATCCAAGTGGACTTCAAAGACGAGCACAAGAAGTTGGGGGCTAAAGTTAGAGGTGAGTAAACTGGGGGTAGATTTGATCAAAGCAGATTGTTTTTGCATGAAAACCTCAAACAAGACCAGTTTGTGCTGCCCAAACACTGCGTGGGCTCTCTCTTGTAAAGTGATAGAATATCAAACCATACTGACTCCTCTCTCTTACAGCCACCACTTACAAATAGCTCCTCAGTTAGGGGTGGTACTAGTGTCCATCTCCTTCCTCATACAGAGATTTCGCCTGGCTTGGGTCTTCACGGTTCTTGTGTACGCTCTCCCAACCACTAGAAGTTCATGTAGGCAGCTGCTTGTCTGTGTTCAGTTACCCTGTTTCATTGCAGTCATGAATCACCTGAGTCTTGAGAGGAGGGGTACATCATAGATGTTCTACTCAGGGGAAAACATTCTCCAGCCTCTTACTGTCTGCACCTTAGTCAGTTGTGTGTCGTAGTGTCAGTTGTTGACGGTCATAGAAGCCTCTCTGATGACTGCTGAGAGATGCACTAATCTATGGGCAATTGGTTCGATGCCATGTCCATGTAGCAAAATAATAGTAATAGATCCTTCCTTAGGGACTATGACCTAGACATAGGTTTTTGGCACAATAGCAGTGTCAGCTATGGATTACATCTTAGGGGAAAGGATTTATTTTAAAATCCTTAACATTTATTTTAAAAACAGAATGTGCTCGTTTACCTCCATGATGTTTGTTCCAGTTGTATCAGTGGGCATGTCTGCCTGACCAGTCCTGTAGATTCAGCTTTCACTGCGGGGTAAGGCTGATGGTTCTTTCTTTCTGTGGCGGTGTGCATGGCTCCTTTCAGCACTATGAAAGCTATCTAGCCAGTAGGGATGAGATAATCTTAAACCTGCAGTGATGGCTCAGTAGTTAAGAGTGCTTGCTGCCCTTGTACAGTAGTACAGTACCCGAGTTTGGTTCCCTGTACACGTGTTGGCTGTCTCCCAGTGCCTGGAACTGAAGCTCCAGGTGATTTGCCACTCTGCTCTGGCTGCCATTATGTGAAGTGCCACATGTGAAGTGCATTCTCACAGATACATACACATAAATAAAAAGTGCCGTCATGGAAACACTGTTCTCACTAATATTTCTCAGAAGTTAAAACTGATTAATTTTTGCACCCTATCTGAAACAAAGTACTTATTAAATACTTGCTGAGATTGAAGATATTACTCATATTTTTTTCTGCTTTAATTAGATCAAGTATGGGAATACTTTTCTGGACCTTGACTGCGTACTGTTGCAGTAAATTCTTGATTTCAATATGTAAACATACACCAAAAATTTTTAAAGATAAATTCCACATTTTAAAATTCATCTTTGATTTCTTTTTGTTCTCAGATTATAAAATAATAAAGAGCTCTCTTTCCCCAGTTCAGACCTTCATTTTCACCATCAGGCAGCTCACATCTTGGGGTGGTAGGCTCTGAGACAAAGGCACAGTGGTTACTTCACTCATTGGCTAGTTTTGTGTTGCCATTCATGTTCCTCTGACTGATCCTGGATGATCTGAACTGGGGGAAGAGAGCAGAAACAGAAGGGACCTCAACATCACAGGATCCAACACTCAATTTCCTTCAGAGCCCCACTGTGGTGTGAACTCCAAGGCATGTTCACACTAAAATAAAAATAAACTTACACGGGAGGGGACTTGGGGGGAGGGAGTGCGAATTTGGACTGGTATTTTTTAAAGTAATAAAATAATAAAAAATAACCTTACAAACACTTTAACCCATGTTCTCAGCTGCTTTATATTAATGATTCTCAGAATGATTTTTAGATGTAACTTCAAAAAAGATCAAGTAAAGTTTTGTCTTTAAAATAAAGCTTTGTTTAAAATAAAATAATAAAATGAAATTTATTTAATTTGCACTTGTTTTCATGTATTTCTTATTGTGTGTCAATAAAATTTCTATACTAATTGCTAAAATGAACTAAATTGGCTATTGACTTCAGGGAGGCGAGTTAGTCTCCCCGAGACTAACTTCCTTATCAACTATTCAATGAAGAATGGTCAGCCTTGGATGCATATACACAAACAAGAAAATGAATTTAACTGGTTGTATATATATTTGTACATAAACACAAGTTTGTTTGGCAAGTACCAAAAAAAAAAATTGAAGGGTCAAAGAGGCTATCAGTTTAAGACTGTAAGGGAATGGCAGGGTTTTGAGGGATGAAACTGTGGCATGGTGAGGGGAGAGTGAAATAATTGTACTTCAATGAAAGACATTAAAATTTAAAATAAAATAAAATAAAATAATGTATTTTATGAATAGGTCCTTTACCTTGGTGGTTTGTAGGGAGCTTTTTGGTGCCTGGAGGGCAGGGCTCAAAGGAGGTTCAGGAATTGGTGCTTGCTAACACATTTTTATCTGAGGGGGTTAAGAAAAAAAGTAGCTCACACATCTCGCACACTTGTTCAGTGAATTCTTTCAGACCACTTCTTTATTCTTCTTTTGTGTTCTCAGTTCTCTGTTTTCCTGGTGATTTCCTTCTCTCATTCTCGATGTTTAAGTTCTAATTCTATTCTTGATGCTTCCCTTCTAACTCTCTCATTTCTGATGTTTTTCTTCTAACCCATTTTAACTCTTTCTTTATTCTTTCCCTTGTAGCTTATATCCCAGCAAAAATCTTTCAGGCAATATAAAAATACAATGTGGTTACATTCTGTTTTTCAAGTGAAAGATAACAATGAACATGTAAAAAGCAACATGTTCTCTAAATCCCTTACATGAATAAACATTTATATATTACTGATGAAAAATAAATTATCTCAAGAAACCACATACATTCATACCCAAGCAAATTGTTACAGTATTAATGATGAAGGCAAGCAAGGCATTCTTCTCAGTCAGGTCTTTTACTGGCAGGTTGCATTTTGCAATTGCAAAAAAAGGACCAGTTACTTTATTATTTATCTTGAAAGGTAATCTTATAAGGAATCTTAAAGGAATCACAAACCTAATCTTTTATATATGAAGAAGAATCAGCTCTATTTTAAAACTTTAAGATGCACACCTACTTGTAAGTAGTTTTTATATCAGGAGATTGAGGGCAGAAGTGAGTATAAAGAATTGATCTCACTTTTGGTCATCAACTGATTCTAGCAATAAAAGTGCATCACCAGTTAGCAGTAATTGGATTCTTTCGTTCTTGTTCCCCGACCTTAAACAGTTCCTCACTCAGCTATGTGCCTTTCCTAAACCTTTAGATTTTCTTATTAGGTTTTTTCAAAGCTATTATCAAAACATCTGATCTAACCTGCAGTTATTATAAGGCTTTGTTTCAGTTAACGAAGAACACTGCAACCTGTGACTGGATCTTTCTGCATTAAGATTAAGGAATTCAAGACAACCTGGCTCTTGGGACTCAATTGTTTTTCTTAATCACTAACTTGAGCTGTAATCTATGCAGTTCCTTATGTGAAACTCATAGGTCCTGGCTGTGTATATATCTTTATTCATCAATGCTCTGTATAAACTTACTTTATTATTATCAATTAGACAGTACAGTTTAGGAAGGAATCATCTTCATAATAATCCACAGGTAAGAATGGCCAGTGGAACAGGATGTTTCCATGAGATAAACACTACATTACATGCAGTGAAGATTTCTCAGTTCCCATTCACACCACACCAAATACTAGAGACAGATAGCAGCAGCAGCAAACATGTAAAGGCACAGCAGCAGCGAAAGATATATACAGTTACTCTAGTACACTGATTTCCCGTGATTACTGTAGTATGCTGATACAGTCTTCAAAGGTACTTATAATTCCTGTAAACTTTCTATTTATAACACAACAATAACTTTGGGAATAACATATTATGGTTTTACTTATTTTTTAAAAACATTTTGTGTATGCTTTTATTTAAACTTTTATACATTGTATTTTGGTTACAGATTCCCCTCTCCCATCTCCTCCAAGGTTTTCCCAACTTTCTCACCCACACAACATTGTGTGCTTTCTCTTTTTAATTCTATTCAGTGTTTTTATTGAATGGTAAATGCTCCATGGCTACATCCAAACAAACTGTTTTTGGATTTTTATTTAAACCTTATGGTTTGTCTTGGATTCCCTGGTCTTTGCTGTTCCATAGACTTGAATCATCCTGATCGGAAACAAAGCCCTACTACTCGAATCCTTATCTCTTTGGTCTTTATTCCATAAACAATGGGGTTCATGGTTGGGGGTATCAGTAGATAGAGATTTGCCAGGAGGATGAGGGTGTGCCTAGGCACATGGTGTCCAAAGCGATGAGTAAAGAAAGAGAAAAAGGCCAGTGTGTAGAATATCAAAATAACACAAATATGAGCTCCGCAGGTGCCAAAGGCTTTTGTCCGGGCTTCCCTGGATGGCAGTTGTAGGACTGTTTTCAAGATTAGCCAGTAGGACAAGGAAATGAAGACAAAGTCCAGCCCTGTGGTGAGGAGAGCCGCCGAGAGCCCATAAATGCTATTTAAGGTAATGCTGTTGCAGGCCAACTTGGCGATGCCCATGTTCTCACAGTACGTGTGGAGGATAACGGTGCTCCGGCAGAAGTCTAGGCGGAGAATAAGGAGAACCCCAGGAGTGACAACAGCCACACTCCGAGCTCCCAGGGCCAGCCCAACCTTGAGAATGAGAGGGCCTGTAAGCAGGGTTGTATAATGCAGTGGTGTGCAGATAGCCACATAGCGGTCAAAAGCCATGGCCAGTAAGACTGCAGATTCAGACAGGAACAGAGCGTGGACAAAAAACATTTGTGTGAGGCAGGCAGGGAGGGCGACTGCCAAGGGGCCCTGCCAGAAAATGAGCAGCATTTGGGGCACTGTGACAGTACAGAGGAGAACATCGTTGAATGCCAACATGGCCAGGAAAAGATACATGGGTTCGTGGAGGCTGTGTTCCAAGACCACCACTGCCACAACCAACACATTGCCTAACACAGCCAAGAGGTACATGAAGCTGAAGGGGATGGAGATCCAAATTTGGATATCTTCTAAGCCTGGCACACCAGTGAGAAAGAAGAAAGCGACTTGAGTATGTGAAGTGTTCAGTTCTATAAAAGAGAGATGTGGAAGAGTTTAATATATGAAAAATAGATTATTTATAATATATATACACACACACACATTGAAATGCTTTGAAGCTAGTGAAATTTTAGTTATTTTGATTTAATGAGGAGAATGGAATAAAGACCATGAATGAGATCATCTTCATATGGAAAGCTTTTCGGATAGTTCTTTGAAAACTGTGTGGATGAGAAAGAGCTGACCTCCCCATTTTCTCTGATTAATGGTGTTTGTTACCATCAATTAACTTATGTTGTGGTTTCTGAACTTCTGTTCTAAATGCCTAGATTTGCTAGATAATAGCGACAAAACCCATGGTTTTCTTCCTTTCTTCACCTAAGTAAAGATTGGAGAGAGCATTCCACTTGTTAAATCATCACCCGGTATAACATAAACAGCAGTAGTTTGCAAATTATTTCAGATTCTAATTCTTTTTAAAAAACTAAATTATACTATCCCCCCTTTGTGCATGTATGTGTGTGTGCACGTGCACGTGTGTGTGTGTGTGTGTGTGTGTGTGTGTACCTGCATGTTCATAGGTGAGAGGCAGGCATGCATGGTCTAGAGTGCATGCAAAGGTGAGAAGACAACTTGCAGGGCCCCATTAGACCCTGGGGACTGAAATCGCATTCTTAGTCTCAGCCTTAAGTCATTTTATTTGCCAATCATCACACTTGTCCAGAAGGAAAATTCTTAATTCCTATTGGAAGACTGTGAAATTTTCATTGTTAGCCTAATTTTTCTAGTACCAAAAGGAATAATTTGATTAACTAGTCTTTCATACAAATTGTTAAAGACAACAACTGAACAAACATGAAATTTAAAGAGCAGTGCAAAAGTTAAATTTATCATACTTAAATTAATACTACTTCTGAAGGATCAGGACATAGAATCAGATAGAGATCCAGACCATTGTTGATTTTCATTCAGAGAAAGAAAATACAGAAAAGTGTCAAGGTTCATCACTATTCAACACTTAACACTGGCAGGGTTTTCCAAGGAGCAGAGAAATTTCTATTTTTCAACAAACCAAAAGAACCAGGTGAAAATTTACCAATATTTTTATATCCATGGGACTTTATTTTAGACTTTTTAAAATAATATTTACCATTGTCCCTGTTCTCTCCTTCAAAACCCTCACACTGACACACTCTGCTGTCTATTAGAATCAGGGACCTATTCTTTAACTATTTAGAGCACTCAGTAATATTTTAAAATTAGTATGTGATATATATATGACCCATACAGAATTATGCATTTTCTCCTTTTATGAAACATGCACTTAAGTTGTAAATTTTATAGTACTGATCATCAATTTCAGCAAAGTCACAGAATACATTTATCAGCAGATTTTGACCTCAACTATGAGAAAACCTAAGTTGAGGATAATGGATAATTTTCTATTTGAAAAGTAACCTACCATAATTTCTAGTACACACAGGCTCAATTTTCCATCCTGGAACCTCACACAAAGTCTCCAGGAAATCTGTGTTAAAATACAGCCATCACTCTCCACATTAAATAAATAAAATTAGGATAGCTAGTTCTTAAAATATAATTAGGTTGATGGTTTTATCAAACACCTGAAATTGGAAATTTGCATTCTCTAGAATTGTTTTATAGCAACCACAGTGAAAACATCAGACATTTAAATAGAAGGCAAGCCACTTATCAGCCTAGGAATTGGTAGTATAATATAAATATTAAATGATAACCAGATACAATTATGAATGCTTTCATCTAATAAGCCTTTTCCTAAATCTTAAAAAAACTTTTTCATTCAATAAAATATAAAGGTATCAACTACTTTACTATCATTTCTTATCACAGTTTCATGTGGGCATAAACCTGGATACCTAATTATATACAAATCTTGTTTGCCGATTCAGAGATGTTACTTTAAGAATCTATAATTTTAGCAATTGATATATTCTGATTTACCTTGTGGATTCATAGCTTCTCTGAGTTGGTAAGAAAGGTAATGTCTTAACCCTTCTCTTAACAACTCTTATTATGACATCCATAAAACTGTGAAATAGCCATGTCCTTCTGGTATGAGTACAGTATATGTCATATATACCCTTCTCTGAGTTTCTCACAGATATTTCTAGCATTAACCTAGGGAATAGCTTCTCCCTGGGTTGAAAGATCTTTTGAGAATTATTTTTATTGAGTAGCTATTTCCACAGCTGAGACCACAGCTGAAATTTGACTGACTTGACTATGCCATTCACACCAGTTAATTGATATTTTCCTTTCTTGAACTGCAATTGGTTATTTTTAACCAATAATATATATATATATGTATGTATATATATACCTTTGAAATATATGTGTACACTCTTATAATTTCAATGCCCAATTCTCATATAATTCTATAAATATGCAGAAACTTTCTATTTTATGTCCCCTATGAAATGTGAACACTTCTTTCATCAAAACAAAACTCTTAGGGTATTCATAATTATTTCAATAAAATACAAAATGCCTCTTAGTTTGATTTTTATGTGTGTTGCCGAGGAATATATACAATGTTGTATTTGGAGGACTTGCACTTGAATGTGATTTGAAAATTCATAGAAGGCAGGTATGCTGTCCCATATCTTTAATCCCAGCACTGGGAGGCCGAGACAGGTGGGTTTCTATGAGTTTGAGACAATCCTTTTCTACGTCGTGACTTTCAGGCCATCCAGCACAACATAGTGAGATTCTGTCTCAGAAAAACAATAAACAAATAAATAAATAGCATTACATTATGCTGTATTGAACAGTTGTATGTTTGTGTAAAAAGTTATAAAAATTAAAGAAAAGAAGTTTTTATATAGGAATGAGCTTCTGAAGGTGAGAAGCTACAGAGAATCTGTCAGTCAAAATTCACATCTGTCAATGGTCTACATGTGGTTCTCTTCTTTTAGCAACATGACCTCACTCCATGTCATGAGCCTTCTTTACATTTAAGACATTTAAACTTTTTAAACTTTTGCTCATATGAGCATACCTCACTAACTCAATAATCTGTTACTTATGGAAATATGTATATACATAATTAAGGATTACACATTATTTGTTAATATGACTCATCTTATTGAGAAAAATGTTTTCATACATAGTTGTATAAGTTTAAATTCATTAATAAAATTAATCTTGGCACATAAACCTAGCCACATAAAAATAATTTCTGTTCAATTTATATGATTCTCATTTTGCTGTTGTGGATGAAAATCTTTATTTTGGCACATAATGCTTCTAGGGAAAAACACAGTTCATAACATACATTTTAGTAAACTTTTTTCCATTTGCAAAAGGTAATGTTTGTTTATTTGGTTGGTTGGTTTTTTTTCAAAACAGGGTTTCTCTGTAGCTTTGGTACCTGTCCTGGAACTAGCTCTTGTAGACCAGGCTGGCCTCAAACTCACAGAGATCCTCCTGCCTCTGACTCTTTAGTGCTGGGATTAAAGGCATGCGTCACCACCACCCAGCTGCAGAAGGTAATGTTTAATGAGTAGACTTAATCATCAAAGCTCTACAAATGGGTGGCTGCTATGCCTTTATCCCTAAAGTTGACATCAATATCACCTTTGCTGATTCCAGGGAGAGGGTCATAAAGATTTTGGAGCCAGAAGATGGATAAAAAAATCTGCAAAACTCTGTTTTCTGAATATGCCATACCTTTAAAATCATGAACATACTGCACTGTGATTATCTACACAGGTTTGCAAATACACACACATTTAAACAGATGCATGTGTGCACACGTGCATACACACACACATACACAACATCAAGGTAGAAGAAGATGTAGACACAAATGGAGTGGAAGAGGAATTAGGAGGGATTATTAGGGGGATGAATATGAATACAATACAGAGAATACAATATGAAACTGAAAAAATAAACAAAAACATTATCAGAAAAAGAAAAGAAATTCTCTTTGACTACAGTTCAGTATGCCTTCAAAAGCTCTACATCCAACATCCAGATAGTACAATGTGATTTTTTCCTTGTAATTTTATTCTTAATATAGATCTCCTTGTATTTTGAAACAAATGTCATTAGCATATATGCATTGTGCAAGGAAACAGTAGTATAATTATATTTACATTCAATTATGTAATGCAATCTGATTACATTTACATGCCAAAATCCTCTCCTGCCCCCTTTCTATCCTCCTCCAAGTACTTTACTTCCCAAAGAGTTCCCTTTTCGATGTCTGCATCATAGGGATGCAACTCTGTTTGTGCTGCAATATTTGCTTTAAGGTATACCACTAAATTTATATAAATCCTATTAATATTAAGATTAATTATTCACCTTGAAAGCTAACATTTTTTTTGCTTCTAATAATTAAACACTTTTCTGAAAAACAACAAAAGGTAAATGGAAAGTAGATCAATTAATCTTCCATAAAATAAAATATCTACCTACTTTTCTTAATATGTTGATTATTTTACATCTTTCCTCAATACTGTTAGTAAAGCTGCTTAAAAAAAATCAGTGTGAAGGAATCTCTACCATCCTTATGTATATGACTTACATTTTTTTAAATATTAATTGATTTTATTGAGCTATACATTTTTTCTCTGCTCCCCTCCCTTCCTCTCTCCTCCCCTTTTACCCTATTCCATGGTCCACATGCTCCCAATTTACTCACGAGATCTTGTCTTTTTCTACTTCCCATGTTGATTAGATCCATGTATATCTCTCTTAGGGTACTCATTATTTTCTAGTTTCTTTGGGATTATGAATTGTAGACTGATTTTCTTTGTTTTATGTCTAAAAGCCACTTATGAGTGAGTACATATGATATTTGTCTTTTGGGAACTGGGTTACTTCACTCAAAATGATATTTTCTAGATCCATTCATTTGCTTGCAAATTTCAAGATGTCATTAGTTTTTCTGCTGTGTAGAACTCCATTGAGTAAATGTACCACATCTTCCTATGCATTCTTAAAGGGGCATTTAGGATATTTCCAGGTTCTGGCTATGACAAACAATGCTGCTATGAACATAGTTGAGCACATGTTTTTGTGGCATGATTGAACATCCTTTGGATGTATACCCAAAAGTGGTATTACTGGGTCTTGAGGAAAGTTGTTTCCAAATTTTCTGATAAATGGTCATGCTGATATCCATAGGGGCTATACCAGTTTGCATTCCCACCAGCAATGCTGAAGTGTTCCCTTTACCCCAAAACCTCTCCAGCATAAGTTTCATCAGTGTTTTAGATTTTGGCCATTCTTACAGGATTAAGATGGAATCTCAGAGTTGTTTTGATTTGCATTTCTCTGATGACTAAGGATATTGAACATTTCCTTGAGTGTCTTTCAGTCAATTTAGATTCCTCTATTGAGAGTTCTCTGTTTAGGTCTGTACTCCATTTTTTATTGGATTATGTGTTGTTTTGATGACCAATTTTTCGAGTTCTTTGTATATTTTGGAGATCAGACCTGTAGCTGTTATGGGGTTAGTGAAAATCTTTTCCCATTCTGGAGGCTGTCATTTTGTCTTATTGACCATGTCCTTTGCTTTACAGAAGCTTTTCAGTTTCAGGAGGTCCCATTTATTAATTGTTTCTCTCAGTGTCTCTACTGGAGTTATATTTAGGAAGTGGTTCCCTGTGCCAATGCATTCAAGTGTACTTCCACTTTCTCTTCTATAAGGTTCATTTTGGCTTAGCTTTATGTTGAGGTCTTTGATCCACGTGGACCTGAGTTTTGTGCATGGTGATAGATATGGGTTTATTTTCATTCTTCTACATGTTAATATCCAGTTATCCATCACCACTTGTTAAATATGCTTTCTTTTTTCCATTTGATATTTTTTGCTTCTTTGTCAAAAAAACATGTCTTTGAAGGTGTGTGGATTAATATCTGAGTCCTCGATTCAGTTCCATTGGTCCTCCTGTTTGTTTTTATGCCAATATCAGGCTGACTTCAATACTGTAGCTCTGTAGTAAAATTTGAAGTCAGGGATTGTGATGCCTCCAGAAGTTCTTTTATTTTACAGAATTGTTTTGGCTATCCTGGGTTTTTGCTTTTTCATATGACATTGAGTAAAGTTCTTTCAAGGTCTGTAAAGAATTTTGTGGGGATCTTGATGAGGACTGCATTGAATCTGTAGATTGATTTGGTAACATTGCTATGGTAGTTCAAACTACCCAAGATCATGGGAGATCTTTCCACTTTCTGGCGACTTCAGTTTCTTTCTTCAAAGATTTCAAGTTTTTGTCATACAAGTCTTCCATTTAATCAGAGTTTCTATGAGATATTTTATGCTATTTACAACTATTGTGAATGGTGAGATTTCTCTGATTTCATTCTTAGCCCTTTTATCATTTGTGAACAGGAGGGCTATTGATTTTTTTTTTTGACTTAATCTTGTGTCTTGCTACATTACTGAAAGTGTTTTTGAGTTGTAAACTTTTTTGGTAGAATTTTTGGGGTTGCTTATGTAAACTATCATATCATTAGCAAATAGTGAGAGTTTGACTTCTTCTTTTCTGATTTGTATCCCCTTGAAATACTTTTTGTGTCTTATTGCTCTAGCTAAGACCTCAAGAACTATATTGATTAGATATAAAGAGAGTGAACAACCTTGTCTTGTTCCTGATTTCAGTGGGATTGCTGTAAGTTTCTCTCCTCTTAGTTTGATGTTGGCTGTTGACTTGCTGTATATTACCTTTATTATGCTTAGTTATGTTTCTCTCTCCAAGACCTTTATTATGAAGGAATATTGTATTTTGTCAAAAGTTTTTCTGCATCTAATGAGATGATCATACAGTTTTTATTTTTCAGTTTGTTTATATGATAGAGTACGTTGACAGATTTTAGTATGTTGAAACATCCTGCATCTCTGGGATGAAGCCAACTTGGTCATGGTGGATGATGGTTCTGATGTGTTCTTGGATTTGATTTGCCAGTATTTTATTTAGTATTTTTGCATCAATTTTCATGAGTGAGATTGGTCTGTAATTCTCTTTCATATCTTTCTGTGTTTGGGGATCAGGATAATTGTAACCTCATAAAAAGAGGTATTGGCAATGTTCCTTCTGTTTCTATTGTGTGCAATAATTTGAGGAGTATTGATATTAGTTCTTCTTTGAAAATCTTGTAGAATTCGGAGCTGAAACCATCTTGTCCTGGACTTTTATTAGTTGGGAGATGGTATAGGAGGTTCTTCTGTTTTATGTTGCTTCCATTGGTTGAATAAAGCTACTGCCTTGGCCTTTTGATAGGGTAACCCTTAGGTGGGCGGAGTAGACAGAACAGAATGCTGGTAAGAAGGGAAGTGTGGTTGACACCATGAATCTCCGGCCTGAGACAGAAATAGGTTAGTCTTGCCGGTAAGCCACAGTCACATGGTGATACACGGATTTAATAGAAATGGGTTAATCAAGATGTGAGAGTTAGCCAATAAGCGTCTAGAGCTAATGGGCCAGGCTGTAATTTAATTAATACAATTTCTGTGTGGATACTTTGGGGGTTAAGCTAGCCAGGAGGCAGGACACAGCCCGCTGCTCCTCCTACAGCATGGACACTTTTGATGACTATTTCTATTTCTTCAGCAGTTATAGGTCTGTTTAATTTGCTTATCTGGTCTTGATTTAATTTTGGTAAAAAGATATTTATCCAGAAAGTTGTTCCATTTCCTTTAAGTTTTCCAATTTTGTGGAGGACGGGTTTTTGAAATATGACCAGATGATTCTTTATATTTCCTCCATGTCTGTTGTTATGTCCCCATTTTCATTTCTGATTTTGTTAATTTGGATATTCTCTCTCTACCTTTTGGTTACTTTTAATAAATTTTTGTCTGTTTTGTTGATTTTCTCAAAGAACCAACTTTTTGTCTCATTGATTCTTCGTATTGTTTTGTTTGTTTCTATTTTGTTAATTTTAGCTCTCAATTTGATTATTTCCTGCCATCTAGTTCTTTCTGGTAAGTTTGCTTCTTTTTGTTCTAGAGTTTTAATTCACCAGTGTGAAATTTTTTCCAGCTTCTTTATGTAGGCATTTAGTGCTATGAACTTTTCTCTTAGCATTGCTTTCACTGTGTCCCATAAATTTGGGTATGTTGTGTGGTAATTTTCATTGAATTTTAGGAAGTCTTTAATTTCTCCCTGTATTTCTTACTTTACAATTGATGATTCAGATGAGCATTGTTTAATTTCCATGTGTTTGTGGGCTTTCTGAAATTAGTATTGCTGATGATTCTAGTTTTAAGCCATTGTGATCTGATAAGATACATGGTATTATTCCATTTTTTTTGTATTTGTTGAGGTTTGTTTTGTTACTGGGTATGTGGTCAATTTTTGAGAAGGTTCCATTAGGTGTTAAGAAGATATATTCTTTTATGGTTGGATGGAATATTCTATAGATGTGTGTTAAGTCCTTTTGAGTCATAACATCTGTTAGTTCCCTTATTTCTCTGTTCATTTTTTGTCTGACTGACATGTCCAGTCATGAGAGGGAAGTGTTGAAGTCTCCCACTATTAGTGTGTGAGGTCTAATGTATGATTTAAGCTTTATAAATGTTTCTTTTATATAAGAGAGTACCCTTGTATTTAGGGCATAGATGTTCAGTAGTGAGATTTTCCCCTTTGATTTTTTTCTGTGGCCAATATGAAATATCCTTCTTTGTCTCTTTTGATTGATTTTAGTTTGAAGTCTATTTTGTTAGGTATTAGGATAGCTACACCTGCTTGTTTTTTAGGTCCATTTGATTGGAATATTTTTTGCCAACCTCTGATATAATATCTGTCTTTGAGGTTGAGGTGTGTTTCTTATAGGCAGAAGAAGGATGGATTCTGTTTTTGTATCCAATCTGTTAGCCTGTGCCTTTTTATAGGTAAGTTGAGTCTGTTTGTATTAAGGAATATTAATGTCCAGTGATTGCTACCTCTTGTTAATTTAGTTATCATTGTTGGTGATGTTAATTTGTATGTGTTTCCCCTTCTTTGGGATTTGCTGCTATGAGACCATTATCAATTGTCTGTGTTTTTGTTGATGTAGCCAACTTCTTTATGTTGGAGTTTTCCTTCTAGTATTTTGTGTAGGGATGGGTTTGTGGATAGGTATTTTAAATCTGGTTTGTCATGAAATATTTTGTTTTGTTTTTTTATGGTGATTGAAAGTTTTGCTGGGTATCGTAGTCTGTGATGGCACCCATGGTCTCTTAATGTCTGCATAATACTTGACCATGACCTTCTGGCTTTCATTGTCTCCAATGAAAAGTTAGGTGTAATTCTGATAGGTCTGCCTTTATACATTACTTGGCCCTTTTCCTTTGCAGCTCTTAATATTCTTTCTTTACTCTGTATGTTTAGTGTTTTGATCATTATGTGGCAAGGGGACTTTTTTTTTTTTTTTTGGATCCAGTCTATTTGGTGTTCTGTAAGATTCTTATATCTTCATAGGCATGTCTTTCTTTAGGTTGGGAAAGTTTATTCTATGATTTTGTTATACATATTTTCTGTGCTTTTGAGTTTAACTTTTTCTTCTTCTTCTATACCTATTATTCTTATGTTTGGCTTTTTAATGGTGTGCCATATTTTCTGGATATTTTGGGTTAAGATTTTGTTAGATTTAATGTTTTCTTTGACTGATGAGTCTATTTCCTCTATTTTATCTTCAGCGCTTGAGATTCTCTCTTCCATCTGTTATATTCTGCTGTTCTTGCTTGCATTTGTGGTTTCTGTTCATTTTCTCATGATTTCTGTTTCTATTATTCCCTCGGCCTTTGTTTTCTTTATTGTCTCTATTTCAGTTTTCAAGTCTTAAATAGTTTCTTTCATATGTTTGAATGCTTTTTCTTGGTTTTATTTAAAGAGATTTGTTGATGCCTTTTATTTATTTTTTGTCTTTTCCTCCATTTCTTTGAGGGAATTTCTCATTTTCTTTTTAAGAGTTTCAAACATTCTCCTGAAGTCATTTTTAGGTCATTTTCTTGTGCTTCATCTAAATTTTGTTGTTCAATTCTTTGTTGTTGTTGTAGGGTCTCAGGTTTTACTGGAGTCATGTTGCTCTTTACAGTGTTGTGTTTGTTCTTACCTTTTCTTCTCATCTTTTCCTCTAATAGGTGTGTTTGGGGCTGTTGGTGATTCTGTTGATTAATCTTCTAAGTGCCAGTGAATCCAAGACTCAGATGGTTGTTCCTTGTGGTATAGTTAATGCCACAATTCTAGTTACCCCTTTAGTCACTCTGTGTTCCTGGAGGTCACTCAATGCTCCCAGGCTTTGCTCCAGTCCCTTGGAGTTTGCTCTCTCAGGCTTGCTCTAGCCTAGGTTGTCAGCTTTGACCTGTTTTTGTAAATCCTGGTCTGGATCTGCTCCTGCAGAGGTCCCTGGCATGGTGTTGGTCCTGCAAAGGTCTCTGACTTCCATCAGAATTCCTAGGCTTGAAAACAGCTTGGTATTGGCATAAAAACAGAGAAGTCGACCAATGGAATCAAATAGAAGATCCGGATATTAGCCCACAAACCTATGAACACTTGATTTTCAATAAAGGAGCTAAAAGTATACAATGGAAGAAAGAAAGCATCTTCAGCAAATGGTGCTGGCATAACTGGATGTCAACCTGTAAAAGAATAAAAATAGATCGCTATCTATCATCATGCGCAAAACTCAAGTCCAAATGGATTAAAGACCTCAATATTAATTGGAACGCACTGAACCTGATAGAAGAGAAAGTGGAAAGCAGCCTGCAACACATGGGCACAGGAGACTACTTCCTATGTATAATGCCAGCAGCACAGACATTAAGGGCATCATTGAATAAATCGGACCTCCTGAAACTGAGAAGCTTCTGTAAAGCGAAGGACACTGTCATTAAGACAAAAAGGCAACCTACTGACTGGGAGAAGATCTTCACCAACCCCACAACAGACAAAGGTCTGATCTCTAAAATATATAAAGAACTCAAGAAACTAGCCTTTAAAATGCTAATTAACACAAAAAATGGGGCACTGAACTGAACAGAGAATTCTCAACAGAAGAAGTTCAAAGGGCCAAAAGACACTTAAGGTCATGCTCAACCACCTTAGCGATCAGGGAAATGCAAATCAAAACAACTTTGAGATATCATCTTACACCTGTCAGAATGGCTAAAATCAAAAACACCAATGATAGCCTTTGCTGGAGAGGATGTGGAGTAAGGGGAACACTCATCCATTGCTGGTGGGAATGCAAACTTGTGCAACCACTTTGGAAATCAGTCAGGAAATTCGGGATCAACCTACCCCAGGATCCAGCAATATCACTCTTGGGAATATACTTAAGAGATACCCTATCATACTACAAAAGCATTTGTTCAACTATGTTCATAGCAACATTATTTGTAATAACCAGAACCTGGAAACAACCTAGAGGTCCTTCAATGGAAGAATGGATTATAAAAGTGTGGAATATATACATATTATTTGAGTACTACTCAGTGGTAAGAAACAATGTCATCTTGAATTTTGCATGCAAATGGATAGAAATTAAAAAAAAAAACACTATCCTGAGTGAGGTAAGCCAGACCCAAAAAGAGGAACATGGTATGTACTTACTCATAAGTGGTTTCTAGCCATAAATAAAGGACACTGAGCCTATAATTCATGATCCTAGAGAAGCTAAATAAGAAGGTGAACCCAAAGAAAAACATACAGTTATCCTTCTGGATATTGGAAGTAGATAAGATTGCCAGGCAAAAATTAGGAACTTGGGGGTAGGGATGGGATGGGGGTAAGAGGAGATGGGGAGAAAAAAGTGAGAAGGAGAGGATGGGGAGAGCTTGGGGGAATGGGATAATTGAGATGGAGAAAGGGTGGATAGGGGGGCAGGGAAGTATATATCTTAATTAAGGGATCCATTCTAGGGTTGGCAAGAGACTTGAATCTAGAGGGGTTTCTGGGTGTCCACGGAGATGTCCTCAGCTAGTTTCTTGGGCAGCTGAGGAGAGGGAGCCTGAAATGGCCTGATCCTATAACCATACTGATGAATATCTTGCATATCACCATAGAACCTTCATCTGGCGATGGATGGAGATAGAGACAGAGACCCACAATGGAGCAATGGACTGAGCTCCCATGGTCCAAATGAGGAGCAGTAGGAGGGAGAACATGAGCAAAGAAGTCAGGACCGTGAGGGGTACACCCACCCACTGAGACGGTGGGACTGATCTAATTGGTGCTCACCAAGGCCAGCTGGACTGGGACTGAAAAAGCATGGGATCAAACCGGACTCTCTGAACGTGGCAGACAATGAAGGTTGACTGAGAAGCCAAGGACAATGGCACTGGGTTTTGGTCCTACTGCATGTACTGGCTTTATGGGAGCCTAGTTTGTTTGAATGCGCACCTTCCTAGACCTGGATGGAGGAGGGAGGACCTTGGACTTCCCACAGGGCAGGGAACCCTGAATGCTCTTTGGACTGGAGAGGGAGGAGAAGGGGAATGAGGGTAGTAGGGGGGGGGAAGAAGTGGAAGGGGGGGGCAGGGAGAA
>NW_026068238.1:487702-490291 GCF_014885135.2 Alexandromys fortis
GGGGGGGGAAGGCAGAAATTTTTAATAAAAAAAAAAAGAATTCCTAGGCTTGGGTGCTCTCAGACCCGCAGAGGATCTGGCTTAGGCTTACTCTCTCAGAGGTCTCAGACTCACACTTGGACTGGACCCACAGAGGTTTCTGTTCCTTCCTATTCCCCTTGATATACAAGACCAATGCCCGGACCCACAGAGGTCCTGGCTCAAGCCTACTCCCTTGGAGGTCCCAGATTTATGCTAGATCAGCAGGGGACTGGCTCAAACCTAGTTCCTCAGAAGTCCTAGGCTCATGCCCAGAACCACAGGGGTCCTGGTTTAGGTCTACTCCCTTGAAGATCCCAGATTCACGTCTGGACCCTCAGCTGTCTCTGGCTCTGGCTCACTTGCTCAGCAGTTGCTTCCCTGTAGCTGTTCCTGTGGTGTTCCCTGTCTTGGGTCTGCTCTGGCCCAGGTTGCTGGCTCCTAGAATAAGTTCCTTAAAATATATTAAGTTACTGATCAAAAAACTACCTTAGAATTACTTTACTGGGAGGATTTTATGTGGTTTCAATGAGCATAAACACACGTGGAATCATAATAAAAATCAGGACAGTTAGATATCCATTTTTCCAATGCTATATATTTTGTGCTGAGAATATTGAAAATCTCTTTCAACTATGTTGAAATATATAATACACTGGTCTCACTTCATTCATTTTACTGTGCCATTGTGCATGAGAATGTGTTTCTCATCCTATCTAACTAGATTCGATACAGTGGTTGACAAACTTTTTGTCTCCTTCTCCTTCGACTCTTTCTATGTGCTGGTGACAATTCTTCTAACTTCTGAGATCAAATTCTCTAAGTGTTAGATATGAGTGAGAGCTTAAGGTATATCCTTCTATGCCTAGCTGTTTTCACATAGCTTCTCTAGGGTCATCCTTTATGGGGAATCTCCTTCAGCCAATGACCTTTAAGAGGCTGGACCAGATTGAGGTGTGACCTTTTGGGTATCTGGAGAAAACTGCCAGTCCACCCACCTCTCTCTTTCTCTTTTCCAACAGTCAACAACTTGGTTTGGACTTTCTGTTCCTGTTCTCTGAGTTTTCCCCTTAAAATAAAGAAAAATATTAGAATCACTTGGAGTTAGCTTGGAATTATTTGACTCATGTTCCTCCTCCCCCGTTTACACATTCAGCCACTAACATCTTTCTAATGAGATTTCATTCTTCTAGGTTATACTGAGGAAAATTGAGATACAGCGAAGAATAGCAAAGCTCCAAAGAATCCTCAGAAAAAGTATCCTGGGGAAATGTCAAAGAAGTTGAAATTAAATCTTAGAGGTTGAAGATTACCTCATTTTATCTTACAAAATTTGTGTGTACAGGATTGGTTAACATGGGTTGTCAGAGGGACATGGCACACTTCTGTGTTATATGCTATTCCAATTATTTTCTCTGTGATCATGGGTATTACAAGGGATATCTCCTCTGTGAATCTGAGGGGCCTCAGGAGGGTTGGACTAACAAAAAGGAACCATAGCTACTGAATTTACAGCATGCTGCATACATGATGCAACACAACACCCTGCATCATAGGTCATAAGACAGAGTCCCATATAGAGAAGATAAAAGCAAGTGTTACATAGACACTGAACACAGAGAAATGGCATTATATGCTATATATTTGAAAGATAATGAATAGGTACCTGAACAGATTAATTTGCTAATTATGAAGTAATTATTTCCAAATATCTTATTCATGAGAGAATTATGTTATTTTCTGTTATGGAGTGATTTCCTAATATGTTACTTGTAACACAAATTGGAAAGAATGTTCCAAGAAGAGAGTTGAAGAAAAAGAAATTTGGACAATAACTGTGAGTAAGTTTCCTTGTAAGCTTGGACAAAGGCTTTAGGTAAGAGCTGAAAAAAAAATCTATGGAATGCTTGTGAAAATATACGCCATGCTAAGAGCTTCTGGTCTACCCCAAGAACTGATTTTCTTGAGTTCTTTATTGTGTTTAAAGTCTGCTGAATAAAACTGACACATGATGAAAAAAGGTAGAAAACTAACAGGATGACAGTTAGCAACTGTGGATGAAATATCAGAGTTAAGTGAATCCAGATGACAAAGACCCATTTAAGGCCTCTGCTATTTACAACTTGGTGACAAGTGATGCACCAAATGAATTATCAGCAAATATGTACATGTTAGAAACCTAGGAAAAGGTGTCTTAGAGGAAATGGCTTTGTTTTTTTTTCTCCTGAAACAGAAAATACACATAGTCATCGTGGAGCTGAACTTATAGGAGACAATGATAAGTTTATAATTATTGCACATATTTACCAAGTATTATTTTTATCAGTAAGGTTTCTTTGCTAGACTATGAGGGAAACAATGGTGTGCTAATTTGCCTTTCATGGTCACAGCTGTGCTTAAAAGTTATATCTAAATTATCAGTTGTATGTTTGATTATCTAGCACCAGCTGTCATTAGTAATAGGTTAATCTTGTTTAATAAAAGTTATAGAAGACTATAATTTTAGAATAATCTCTTTCTCTGTACATATGAAAAATCAAAGTTGAGCTATTTATGCTCAACTTCCAAGTC
>NW_026068238.1:490403-518903 GCF_014885135.2 Alexandromys fortis
TATAAAATATTTTTATAATATATTTTTATAATATATTATAATATAATATATATGCCATGTGTCTTAGCCATTACACAGGAAAGGCAGCTTATGATGTCCTGATGGTAGCTAACTATCTAACTATCAATAATCCTGTTGATAACTTCTACTTTTCCTATCTAAGACTGCACTTTAACATGACCAATCTGCTCTTGATTCTATTCTTTGTGTTTCTTTATGATTTCTGTGTTTTAAAATATGCACATGGGAACTTTTTATCTTACACCAAATGAATTGCCACCCAATGGTAAAATAGAAAATGAAGCTAAGAAGATTTTTAAATTAGTTTATTTTCCCAAATATGTATAAATTTTACATTTGTGGGTGAAAATCATCCATTTTCTGTGATGTTCTTGGTCTAATTATACTTTATTTGAATGGTTAACATTTTAGTTATGTTATTAAAGACTATCAGAAGCATTTTAAAAGATGACATATCAAAATATTTCCCAATTGTTGCATCACTTTGATATTTTATGTTTAAGTCTCTGTATTTTCTTGCAGTATCTTAAAAACCATTGGCTTAAACACAATGCACATTTATTTTATCAACCTCACTTTTCATAAAAATGGAAAATTTGTAGTAAAATGTAATTAAATATTCAACTGAAAAAATCAATGATTAACATATGTAATTAATGTAATATTTTCTTTTGCAGATAAAGTTTTTGAAGCTCCATAGAATGTGATAGTTTACCTGAGTCTTTTTAGAATTTGAAGATCTGGGATTGAAATTCTAGATTCCACACATAATAACCTTGGAAGAAATGCTTTGCAATCTATCTCTGCAATTTGGAGATTATCCTAGTTATTGTTAACTAACCCTAAAGCATCCCTAGTTTTAGCATGGTAAACAACACAACACATCACTACATTTCATTTTTCTACTTGGTTGGTATTCCTGGCTTGGAAAATTTTCATTGCTTCATCAGCATTCCCGTCTGCTTCCTGCTTGTCCTGACCTTGCTGGGGAACACCATAATCCTTGCTACTGTCAAGCTTGAACCAAGCCTCCACCAGCCTATGTATTTCTTCCTTTGCATGCTGGCAGTGACTGATATGCTTCTTACGTGCTCCACAGCCCTGAAAATGCTTGCTATTTTCTGGTTTGATGAACACTGGATTGAGTTTGATGTCTGTCTAACACAAATGTATTTTATCCACACACTTTGCATTTTTGAGTCAGCCATCCTGGTGGCCATGGCTTTTGATCGCTTTGTGGCCATTTGCATCCCACTGCATTATTCGACTATCCTTACATCTTCTATGGTTATTAAACTTGGCTTAGTTGGGTTGAGCCGAGCTCTGTTCATGGTTTTGCCATGTCCTCTTCTAATTAAGAGGCTGCCCTACTACACAAGCTATATTATCCACCATGCCTACTGCGAGCACATGGCTGTGGTGAAGTTGGCCAGTGCTAACACTCTCATTAACAGAGCATATGGAATTTCAGTGGCCCTTTCAGTGATAGCATTGGATCTATGGCTCATAGCTACATCCTATGTAAAAATTCTTCAAGCAGTGTTCCGTCTGTCTTCCCAGAATGCCCGCTCTAAAGCCCTTGGCACCTGTGCTGCCCATGTCTGCATCATTCTTGCGTTCTATACACCTGCACTGTTTAGCTTCCTAACTCATCGCATTGGCAAGAATGTATCTCCAAGTGTCCACATCATCTTGTCAAGTCTATACCTTCTAGTGCCCCCCACAGTCAATCCCTTGGTGTATGGTATCAAGACAAAACAGATTCGGGACAGAGCGCTGAGCCTCTTATCACACTTGAAAATTGTTGAATACTAAATTATTTTAACAACAATTGTAGTGGTAGAGTATGTCTGGTGACATAATGGGGCATTAACTACTTTTGCTATGATTCTATTCTAAAATGCTACTTCTCTTTTACATTATTTTTTATAGAAGAGATTTAAGGTGTGATGCAATATTTCTCTCTTAATTTTCTCTTTGTAATTTTATACTAACCATGTCTAATATATCTTATCATGCAGTATCTTCACTTTATACAGTCCAGGTTCAGATGATGTATGTATTTNTGCCTACTGCGAGCACATGGCTGTGGTGAAGTTGGCCAGTGCTAACACTCTCATTAACAGAGCATATGGAATTTCAGTGGCCCTTTCAGTGATAGTGTTAGATCTATTGCTCATAGCCTCATCCTATATAAAAATTCTCCTGGCAGTGTTCTGGCTTTCTTTCCAGAATGCCCGCTCTAAAGCCCTGGGCACCTGTGCTGCCTATGTCTGCACCATTCTTGCGTTCTATACACCTGCACTGTTTAGCTTCCTAACTCATTGCCTTGGCAAGAATGTATCTCCAAGTGTCCACATCATCTTGTCAAGCCTATACCTTTTAGTGCCCCCCACAGTCAATTCCTTGATGTATGGTATCAAGACAAAACAGATTCGGGACCGAGTTCTTAGCCTCTTCTCATACTTGAAAATTATTGAGTACTAATTTTTAAAATAATATTTGTGAAGGAAGAATGCATCATGAAATAATGAGGCATTGACTTTTGCTATAATGATCTTATATAATGTTATTTCTCTTTTATGTTATATTTCATAGTAGAGATTTATGGTGTGTGATATTTATCTATTAATCTTCTCATTTTAATTTCACATAAACCATTTCTAATTTATTTTTTTATTCAGTATCTTCACTTTATACAGTCCAGGTTCAGATTATGTACGTATTCCCCACCATTATATATTTTATTGTGAATTTCTCTGACTATAGATTTACATATACTATTTATTATTTAGTGATATTATAATAGTATACTATTTATTTAATTAGTGATAAATTACAGAGCAAACATAGATGCAATGATTTCAGTTTTAGTTTCATTTATAAGAAATTGAGGGGCCTGGAGAGATGGCTCAGCAGTTAAGAGCACTGACTTTTCCTCCAGAGGTCCTAAGTTCAATTCATAGGAACCACATGGTGGCTCACATCCATCTATAATGAAATCTGGTGCCCTCGTCTAGGGTGCAAGTATACACCCTAGACAAAGAATATTGTATAGATAATAAATAGATAATAATAATAATAATAATAATAATAATAATAATAATAATAATAAAGAAACTGAATACTGTCACTGTAGTCCTTACTTCAGAATAATTCCTGTACAACAGCTGTACTAGATAAGGACAGTGAATGAACAATTTCTATCCTTTAGTACACTCAAGCATCAACTTTCTTTGTCTAGTGTCATCTGAACTTTTTAAAGCATTTTATCTTATTTATGTCTTTGTGAGAAAACTTAAAATTGGTCATGTCTCTTCCTTTTACCAGAGAAGTAAGTTTAGCTGGCAAATTTCTTCTACAACATCTGCAGAGTAAGTAAATACAGACAACATGAACTTAATTGAAACAAGAACATTTGAAGCAGGTATGTTGTGCTGTAAAAGAATTTTAAACATAAACCTTCTGAGATATGGAACTTAAAGGTGGTGAGTGAAATTCCTGAGTATATGTGAAGAAAGTGTACCAGTTAAGCTTCATATTCTTTTAAGTCTCAAAATATGTAATATATACCTAGATCGTCAAGAAAAGTATTCAGACTAAGGTACTATATGTTACCAAATGAATGAGAGAAGTGAAAAGCAGCAATACTATAAAGGATGTGGAAGAAGGAGAGAGAGGCCACTAAAGGTACATGCAGTTCCTGGGAGAGAAAACTGCTGGTTGAAAGTGTGATGAGTGTGCAAAAGCACCTCTAGTTTCTTTTAGAGACGTAAGAGATAATACTAAAACTCTATGTAATTCTCAATTAAATACAAGGGAAGTCACAAAAAAGAAAAAGAATAAATAATGACTCAAAATTACTGTCTTAGCTTATCAAGAAAAGATCTGTATATGTGCATTAAAAAGAGAACAGATAATATATTGTACACAAAATTTAATTGTTTCTGTGGAAAATCTAGTATTCTTTTCCAACATGAATTTTAAATTATTACTTAAAAATATGAACAGTACTTCTATCCCAACTAGAAAATTAGAGGTTTTGTCAACTAGTAAATGACGTTACTTCTATGAGCTTCAAAAATTTTCCTTTTTTCTTAACTAATTTTTTCTGAAACTAAGCCATTGACATAATATAATAACAAGGGAGAGGTTCTGCTTTCACCATAAATTATGAGTAGGTAAATTTAAGTTTGATGCCATATGGTGAATTCACTGAATAACTTTAGTATTAATTACAGTTATCAAAGCATTATATAATTATACACATATGCATATGTATGTAAAAACAGATAATGAACAAGAGACTATGAGTGGGCAAGAGAGCAAGGATGAATGGATGTGAGGATTTTGAGGGAAGAAGTCAGAGGAAAAATGATGTTAATTGCATTATGACCTCAAAAATAAGTAACATACATATATTATTTATTTTATGATATATATATATGCATAAAAGGGAAAATGAAGTAGTATATTATACTGTATATAATTATTGCATCCTTCTTCCAACCACTCCCATGTAACCTCTATCTTCCTTTCTTCCCTTCTTCTGGCTTCTTCTTAATCTCTCTCTCTGTCTCTCTCTCTCTCTCATGCATGCATGTACATACACACACACACTCATACATAGACACTCATATGTATTTATAATCCTAAATATGTAAATATACCTTTTTAAGTTTGTAGAAGTATGATTTCATGGTTGATCATATTGCCTAATCCAGAGATTGTTTCCTGGCTAAGCTGTTTCCTTCCATTCTCAGCATTCCTTAGTTTCTTGTAGCCTTTTGTCTAGGCTTGGCACCCCATGAGATGTATTTCCTTCCATATTTGCATGTCTGCTTTTGTTGTCCCTGTTCAGATCTTGTTCAGGCTCCCACGTTATGGAGACATAATAGGTATAGTTTCCATGACATTTCTAGGACTGTGGTCTCACAGCCAACATTCCTTTCCTCTGGCTCTTAAAATCTTCCTTCCATGTTTCCCGAGTCTTGGATACAGGAGTTGTGTTGTGAATAGATCACCTAGAAATGAGCACCCACAATCACTTATTTCCTTCTTTTTGATTGGTTGTTATTTTCTGTATTATTTTCTATCTGTTTCAGAGAAGATTCTTTGCGATGAGAGCTACACTGATCTATGGGTTGAAGCATAAAATGTTGAATGAGGTTAGGAATTATGCTAGTTTAATACACTGGTGGCTGTAAGTTCTCATTATGATCTATGACCTTAAAAGCCCCAGATAGTTGTCTGAGTTTCAGGTACCAGACAGGATTTCCTTCTTGCCAAATCCAATTAAAATGCTGTTGAATGTCACCAAGAAAAGACTGCCACCATGGCACTGTTTGGGTAATTATACCATTGTTGTAATTCATGTTAATTTAATCACTTTCTTTTTCTTGTCTTATTTCTCTGGCTGAGAAACCAAGCACTACATTAAATAAAAGTAATGAGAGTAGAAACCTTTGCATAGTTTATTATTTGGGGGGAAGTGCTTTTTGTTTTTCTACATTTAATACAAATATTGATTATTTTAATATTATGTATCTTTTTGTATTTAATATTATATATTAATTAATAAATATGTTATTTGATAATTTTATCAAATGAATTTTTATCATAATTATTATTATATAATCCCCTTAACTTATAAATTAATTAAATTAATCACTTCTTACCTTCCTACACCTCATAAACTCTTAACTAGTCAAAGTACTGATTAAAACAACTGGACAAAGAGAGTTAGTGACTCTGGGGTGCTCAGCCACAGTGGAACATCTTTACCACACCCTTCTCCTTGTCTCATAAAGTATACCTACAAAGGAAATGGCAAGAGTGAGAGATGTAGTAAGACCGGAGCCAAACCAGGTCTTCGGAACAATGACAGGACCACTGTGCTCACTAATTCATCGAAACTGTAGTTGTCTAAACAATTACTGCACAGGATCAAGACAGGCAGCAGTGTCTTCTCTTTAATATGCTGATATTCTAGATTCATCTGAACTTAATATTTTTCTATTTTTACTATGTATACTTGTGTCTCTCCTTACTTATTTGCCACACATGCCTATGGAGACCAGAAAAGAGCCTATGACACCCTGCAGCGAGAGTTCCAGATAATAGTGGGTTTTACAACATGGGAGTTCATCTCATGTCCTTTGCAGCATTGGCAGTTTTAACTGCTGACTCATCTCACTAGCCCCCTAACAGACCTTTTTCTTATTAATTTAATTTTTGAGAATTTTGTATATGAGTAATAAACATTATTATATACATCCAACTCCTCGTAAGTTTTCCCTACTCTATCTAAAATTGATGACCTCTTCTTTAATTATTATTATGAACACATATTTGTATATAATTTTATTGAAGACATACTGAATTGTGTCAAATCATTTTGTTTCCATCTTTTGACCTGTAGAAAATGAAAACCCTTATGTTAAAGGAAATAAAATATGAAAGATAAATTGTCATGTGTTCTTTTATGTTTAGAATCTATATCCATCCCAAATGGCATTCATGGTGCTAGAAGGTTCTCTAGTAGTCAAAAGTAGTCAACAATATCACCAAGCTATGAACAATGTTAGCTATCTAACTGCCCTGGCAACAAACTCTATGGAAGTAACCAAAAGCTTTATGACTAGATTTAATGTCTACATTCACAAGGCAGAACTCATCCCAGGTAGCAATAACTGGAGCCAAAGCTGGTAGTTAGGTAGGTCAGGATCCTAGAGGAGAACCTAATAGTGTATTACTGCTTAATAAACAAAGTATTGAGCATTCCATCTCAAAGTTCTTATCTTTCTAATCATTGGTTAGTTCATCTCTCACTCCTAATCAGAGAAGCTTCTTTTTGGAGTAAACAGATTGAAGTTCATATAGAGACCTACAATGGACCAATGTACAGAGAGAAAAGACTGTAGAGGGGACATTGGTATCAAACTCCCCACTTGAACTCACGGATCATCATGGGAGATGATTGTACGAGCCAGAGGTAGTAATCACCAGTGTGGAGCCTAGCTGCAGTGAGGTAATATTCACCAGTGTGGAGCCTAGCTGCAGTGAGGCAGTAATCACCAGTGTGGAGCCTAGCTGCAGTGAGGTAGTAATCACCAGTGTGGAGCCTAGCTCCAGTGAGGAAGTAATCACCAGTGTGGAGCCTAGCTGCAGTGAGGCCACTGCACACATGACCTCATAGCAGCACGGATTGCAAGCACAAGACCTACACAGAATCAAGGCAGCCAAAATACCAGCATGGATCTGGGAAGAGCTTTTGACATATTAACACAATCTGAGGAACTATTGCCAATGATATAGAAAGAGTTTGTTTAATACTCAGTCTAAGAAGCTTGTCATGCTGCAATGTGATATTCCTTCCTTGTGCATACCTATAACTCCAAGTGAACTCATTGGGCTTAATAAAAAGCACATGAAGTTCAGGGCTAAAATTAGAGGGGAATAAATTGGGGGCTAGAATTTACCAAGTCTAATTATGTTTGTATGAAAATCTCAAACAAAAATAAACTACAATATATGTCAAAAATGTTATTAGACAGTAAGTAAAATTGAACCCATATTCTTTTATTAAAATAACAAAGACTGACTTGTACAATTCATTAAATTTACACTTGTTTTTATTGGTTTCTTAATGTGTATCAATAAAATTTTATACTAACCACTAAAATGAACTTTCCTAAACAGATAATGTGTAACATTTTTGGATTTCCAATAAATAATTTATATTTAAATACAACTTTAACCTTAATTGATTTATTGATAACTAAGTTATTCTGTAATTTACTTGAAAGAAGACATATGGCACCATTTATGGTGAAATTAAGGCATATGGGGAAAATAGAAATTGTTAGTCATTTTAATCTAGTAAAATTGCTCAACATTTCTCCTGCAGATATTCCTGAAGGCAATAACCCAAATCAGAAGACATATATATATAAACAAAATAATTTTTTGTCTTCTCTATTTTAATTATAAATAAACCCCATTAAAAAGTATAAAATGTACTTCCCTTAAAAGCATACATATTCTAATATGTAAGAAACTTTGAGATTGACTTTCTGTTGTGAATAATAAATTCTGAAGAAACTGAAAAGTTGGCAGTTCTCCTTAATTTTCTTTTACTTTTTACATTCTGAGATGATAATATGATTACAACCTTTCTCCCCCCAAAATTACAGAAGATAATCAGTTGTTCATTCATCATCCCCT
Organism: Alexandromys fortis; assembly: GCF_014885135.2. NCBI lineage: Eukaryota > Metazoa > Chordata > Mammalia > Rodentia > Cricetidae > Alexandromys > Alexandromys fortis. The sequence continues at coordinate 498,651 of NW_026068238.1, forward strand.
TTATCATTCTCCACTAGTTGATTGGAAATCAATAGTTTTCTTTTTAACCTCTATTCAAGACAAAAAGTCTTTTTGTTTTATATTATTTCAGTTAGAATCAAAACAGTGTGTGTTATAAAGGCATATTCATGTATGTATGTATGTGTATGTATATATTCATGTTATATATGTGTGTATATAGAAAAGGCATCACCTTATGTTCACCACCCAAACACATACCCCTTCTGTCCGCCTCCTCCCCTTACTGCTTCCATTGTCTCATCACATTGAGTTTGTTGCAGTTTACTCTTGGACTATTTCATTTTTTGACAATGAGAAGCACACGGACATTGCAGTTGATGTTTTGATTTATTTTATGAGTCTTACAGCTGCATACCTTTGTCACAAAACAAAAATAGAATTACTGAACATCGTTCCCACCTTCATTATACTGCCAATAAAATGTGTTATCAATTCCCATTTCATAAATCAGAAAAAAACAAAATAACTTTTTAAGATTGTTTTCATAGATGTTGAGATTAGACTAGTGGTCACAAGAGGCTGAAGAATGTATAAAGACAGGATAATGTGAAGAAATGTTTCCATGGGATCAGGGTTACAGTTGCACAAGGATATAGTTCAGATGTCTCATTACACAGGGGGTAAATCTAGTCAACAATAGTGAGCTGTGTATTTGAAAAAAAGCTAGAAGAGAATATTTTGAATGCTTTCTCCAAGAAAAAGATAACCGTTTAAGATAAAGAAAGTGTTATCTTCTTTGATCATTAGTCAATCCATATATAGATTTAACCATCATAGTGTGTCCCATATTATTCTGTTATTAAACCAAAAAGATGAAAATACAATTGATCAAAATGCATAATTCAACTAAATGTTTTGCTGCAGTGACATAGCATATAATTGCCTTTTTATATAGGAAAATTACTTGATGTAATGAACAAACATGCTCTATTTAAGTAATGGAATATATGTAAAATGCATTCTTAGACTATTTTATCATTATCACCTGCAACTATAAAACATATATTTTTGCATATCTACTGATATTTCAGGTCATGAACAAATGCCAAAAGGATATTCAGTTCTATAATTTTCTTTAGCATGACATTTTGTTTTTCTCTGCTGTCTGCTGATCATCAGTTTGCTGCTTAGGTTCTACCTTGAATTCCCTTTAAGTTCTTTTCATAATTGGATATAAATGAGAAATTCAGAAAGTGAAGTAAACACAGTGAAATGGGCACTTCATTGTATTAGTACTGGAGCAGCTCTCTGTATTTGACTGACAAGCTAGCTACTGCTCAATTTATTATGTTGAAGATTGCTGAGATACTTGACATTCTTTTCTTTTTTCTTTTTGTTGTTGTTGAGACAAGGTTTCTCTGTGGCTTTGGAGCCTGTTCTGGCACTAGTTCTGTAGACTAGGCTGGCCTCAAACCCACAGAGATCCGCCTGCCTCTGCCTCCAGAATCATGGAATTAAAGGCATGTACCACTACCACCCAGCGACTACTGAGATCCTTTAAACATAAGCTTACCTCTAAGAAGACTTGATTGAAATTGTTTCTACTTTATATCATTAAAAATTGTTTTTTTCTCTGTGATAAAAAAGTTTAAAAGAGTAGCTATATTATCTTTGAAATTTCTATTGAACAATAGAAAAAATAGTAAAGCCCTAAAAATGTTTAAGTTTGACTTGTGGTCACCTAGCATTCAATCATAAATTGTTGTACACTTACAAAAAGTCTCTTTCAGCACATTAGTTGTCCATTCAATCATTATTAAGCAAATATTAAACAAATGCCTAATATATTAAAATAAAGCATTTATAGGAAGGGATGTACATTGAAGGGACAAATAATTGTGCCAGAAAGATTATACCTAATTATATATTTTCAAAATGTTTTTCTATCAAAAATTATAAACCTGAGAAGTATTCTGCTTGCCATTTATTTCTCTTGAACTCTAGTAAAAAATAAATTTTATTCAGTAAATATTCTGCTACAATAAAGTCTATCATATCAGTCATAGTTAATATACAAAATGCAAACTGTAGCTCCATATTTTTATACCCATGGGAGTAGATTTAGTGACCTTGGGTATCTCCAATGCTTGTTCCACCAGACCGGAAGATGCGCAGAATCCTCAGTCGGATCTGCTTAGTCTTTATGGTATAAACAACTGGATTGAGCACTGGAGGAATGAGAAAGTGGAGATAAGAGAGCAACACATGACTGCATGGGGAAGCCCACTTGCCAAATCGGTGGATCATGGACAGGCCAATCATAGGTGTGTAGAAGAGCAGAACAGAACAGATGTGGGAGACACAGGTGTTGAGGGCTTTGAGGCGCTCAGTCTTGGAGGCAATTGACAACACCGTGTGGAGGATCAGTCCATAGGAGAGAACAATGAGCACAGAGTCCACACCCAGGGTGGAGAGAACCACGAACAGGCCATAGACACTGTTGATGTGGGTGTCAGCACAAGCCAGCTTCATAACATCTGGATGCAGGCAGTAAGAGTGCGAAAGCTGGCGCTTCTGGCAGTAAGGCAGCTTTTTCAGCATGATGGGGGCAGGAATGTGGAGACCAATGCTGCGAACCACAATGGCCAGGCCCAAGCTGGCAATCCGAGGGTTGGTGAGGATGGTGCCATAGCGCAGAGGACTGCTGATGGCCACAACACGATCAAAGGCCATGGTCAGCAGCACAGAGGACTCCATGACGGAGAAAGTATGAATGAAGAAAAGCTGGGCAAGGCACATGTCTAATGTCACCTCCCTGACACCCATCATGTAGACTGTGAGCATGGTGGGCAGTGTGGAAGCAGACAGGCCCAGGTCCATCACTGCTAGCATTGATAGAAAGTAGTACATAGGCTGGTGCAGGGAGGGCTCTGACTTTACAACCCACAGGATCAAGCCATTCCCTGAAAGAGAGGCAATGTACACGATGCACAGGAGAATGGAGATCCAGACATACACAGCCTCAATGCCCGGGATGCCAGTCAGAAAGAAGGAGGGGCTGGTATGGTTGGAGTGGGCCATGGCAACTGCCAGAGAAGACTCCAAAATCTAGTGTAATCCCAGGACCTGAGTCTAGAGTGTTGTTGTTAGAACTCCTGAGAGCTGGGATCTAATGGAGATTCTTCAAAATGTTGCTTTCACAACCAAGACTTCTAATTTATCTTACCATTTCTTTTAGTTCATAATTAGGGAGTCCTTTAAGAAGATGAATTTGTTTGATTGTTAGAAGAAAGTTTTTGTACTATTAAGACTGCATAATGCAAATATATTTAATACTTAAATTGGAATTTGGCATATGCCCTTAGAAAGGAGCTAAAGAATGTTGGTTCCAAGTCTGTACTACAATCATTGCGTTCAAGCTACCTTCTAATATAGCTATTATATCAAACCTGGTCTAGAATTCAAGGTCTCCTTTCTGTTAATTTCTTCACATTCCTCTACTTTTCAAAAATGATAATTATGATGAATTTTGCCATTTTTCTTTCACATATGAAAATATACTGATAGAATTCACTACCCATGTCTTTCACTTAATGTACTTTGTGAAACAATTTCATATGCATGACTCACATTATTTTTAGATCTATTTTCTTGTATTTTATTCGCATAAATAGTTTGCATGCCTGTATGCATGTATACCATGTGTGTTTCTGGTGCCTGCAAAGGTCAGAAGACGGCATTGGGTCCTCTGAAAAATGGGTATAATCTATCTTATATGTGTTAAGAATCAAACCCTGGTCTTCCACAAGAACAACAAGCACTCTACACCAATGAGAAGTCTCCCAACCCTATCTTGGGGCAGGACGGATAAGGTGTGTTGGGCGAGTGATGGAGGGAGAGAATACATGGAGGGGTGGCTGGAATTGATGGCATTTGAGTGTTTGAAAATCTAGTGCCATGGAAACTTCCTGGAATCTATGAGGGTAATTTTAGAGAGGACTCCTAGTAATAGAGGATACAGAGTCTGCACTGGCCATGATTTGTAGCCAAGCAAGGCTTCAAGTTGGGGGGACTGGGTTACACTCCAGCTGAGTTGTTGGCTGAGGAGGTCCTCTAGAGATCCCTAAACAACCTAGGCTGATGCTATGACAGAAGACCGCTTTCTGAAAACCAACGGTAGGGCACCATTGCCTAGGAAAACTACCACAGAACTCATTGCACATAGAGAGTTGAGTTTGTGTCTCCTTGGAGCCTTCATCCCTGTGCCCTAGTCTCTTTGGCCAGAGAAGGTACTCTGCAGGCTAAAAAAAAAAAAAAGAGAAACCTGGACACCCAACTAGTCATAAAACCCTCCACCTACAGTCTGTCCCGCCACCATGATGTGCTAGCACAATGGTGCCTCAGAACTTGTGGGAGTGGCCAACCAATATTTGGCATCACTTGAAAGTCAGTCCCAAGAGGAGCTTAGGGTCTGTACTGCCTGGATAGCCAGAAAACTGGCTGTATAGTCCAGAGTCTTAGGCTAGAACCAAACATGACTGGCAAAGAAAGAAGAAAAAAGAGGAAGAGAAGAAAGTCATGAAATAAAACCTAGTGAAATGGTTTCTTATAATATGGACTATACTCCTAAGTTTGTGCCTTGTCTAGTAGTCAACAGAAAGATTTCCTCTGGCAGTAGATGGAAGCAGGTGCCAAGACTGACAGACAGACATTATGTGGACAGAATCTGTGTTGGAGGTCTTCACTGGGTCCCTCACCTCAGAGATTGGGGACCCAGAAGAGAGGAAGCGAAGATTGTAGGAGTCAGAGGGCACAGTGGACACCGGGGGAAGTTGGCTCACCATATCAGTTAGTGGGGCTCACATGGACTCACAGAGCAGCAAGCAGCGGCCTTCATGGGTCTACACCTCTGCATGTATATTTTGGTTGTTTCTTTAAATTGGAGAGAAAGTGTTCTTTAATAAGCTGAAAGGGTCTCCTCTTACCTCTAAATCACAGTTACATAGGCATAAGTACAATTTGGCTTTATTACCTTTCAGAAAGAAATGGAATGTGAAAATAAACTGGCACCAGAATATTTTTCTGTTTCTGTATATACTAAGCTCAGATGCTGTCTAGAAAAGAATTTGTGATTGTATATACTCATTTTTCTTGTGCTTTGATTATTTTTACACTTTGTGGAGGGAAAGGATTTAACGATAAGCAGAGGAATATTGTTGCAAATTTGGACCATCTGTTTCTGGTGTTGGTTGCAACACATAGACAAGAGGAGAAATTTGAAGATTGATAAAAATAGCACTTAGTCATGAAATATTTCTCTAAAAACGTCAAGAAGGTACTATGGGATTCCTCCTTTGGAGAAATTCTGCATCTGGCTGGCTAAAAGAGTTTTAGTTATCCCAAATAGGATAGGGATAGCAAAACCAAAAAACCATGCTGGAATTTCCAACAATGGCAACTTTTCAATTAAAACAGTAAATCTTCCCCTTTTAAAATATAATAAGAAAATTATACAAGCAAAATTGTCTTGTTCAAAAACATTTTCATGTGTATTATATATTAATATACATTTGCATACTTTGTACCATATAGATTTTATCTTTATGCAAAGAGAAATTAGTTTTGTATTACTTCTTATAGAATGAATATATCTTTGTGTGTATAAATTTAAAAAGTAAGATGAATAGTCTGTTGCATTCTGTAGTGTTAGAAATTAGATAATAATTGTTAATATTTGTCTTATTTTCACCTATTTCTCACCTTAAAGAATACAATGTGTCTTTCAAAGATGATTATTCAAGGATATGAAAAGAGCTGCAGTCAACAGGGATCAGCATGGATTTATTCATTCAGATCATAGTTCTTTTACCTTTCACCTTAAAAGAAGAAAAAGAAATTAAACTACTTTCCAAATCAGCAACTCTACATGATAATTCTGTTCCGAAAAACCTCCCCAGTTTTAGTTCAGACCTTAGGAGGTACACATAGACTTCTTCCCAATTTTAGTTAAGATCTATAGAGGTACACATATTAAGACTTCTGGGTCTTCACAACCATGAACATTATAATTCATTTAAGATGAGGAATTATTGCTAGTGAGTTATCAATCTATCTGAAAGCTTTGCATTTAATTGACTTTATTTGCTACAAAATGACATTTGAAAAACTCAGTAAGAACCTACCCATCAGCTCCATGAAACAAAGAAGTGAAAAGGTCCTTTTATTTACTGTTACCAGCCAATGATTTTACTTCATACTCTTAATTCAGATTTGGCCCTTTTATTTTTCAAAACCCACATTATTCACTCATCCACAAGGAAACAAGGACAGAGAACTCGTCTCTTCTTCAGGAGCCCAGTGGCAAGGAGTGCTCAGTGAAGAATAATTCTACAGCAAATTAGTCAATGCCCAGGTTATACCCTGAGGAGCACAACAGGGACCATGGGCCTGGTAGCAACGGATGACTTTAACTTTGCCATTAAAAACAAGTCTTACTTGTTCCAATGAGACAGTATTGCGATTGTTAGCCATGTGATTCTTCAACAATCTGAGTTTTTATTGCTGTTGGAGACTCCTTAAAGAATAACTAAAACTTGTGTCGTCAAAACATGAACTAAAATTTATCTCTGTTTCTGTTTTTTTCGGTGACTCAATTTTTGAGCCTTTTTATTTTTATAGAAATGTATATTTGGTTACAGCAAACATCTGAGGTGAAACTGTGTTTGGAATTCAACACAGAACTTCTGCATAGTTTCATGTTTTATTTTAGCCTCTGAGCCATTGCAATGGCTTCACTGGAATAGTAAAAGACACTAAGAAAATTGCATTGAAGAGTAAATGGCATTTTCTATTTAAAAACTTAGGAAACTTACAATTCTAAATCAATAGCTATGATTCTACTATTTACTAACAATATTGGAATACATAATGCAACTATGTTTGGAAATCACTTTCTAAATATTTTAAATGATTCATTAGACAGCTAATTATTATTATTATTATTATTATTATTATTAAATTTAAACAACAAAGGAATTTTATACCTTTGCACATTGTATAAATAATAAAAGTTCCAGAAAATGAAACGTTATCTAAATTTGAAGATTTAGCTTTGAAGTTGGACAGTAGAAAATTACTAAACCCAAAGCAAGATAACTAATTGTGTTACCCCAATAAAACTTCTCTAAATAATATATTTCACAATGTAAGTTAAGAAAAAAGAACAAAAATCTCAATCTTAGTCACAGGTTTACTTATTTGGCCACTCCAAGACAGAAATTTATGACACTGGAGCGACAGTATAAAGACTTTTCATGGGGTAACAAGGGTTTCTTGATTGGATTTGAGGACTTCTCCACAGAAAGGACCTGCAAACATGGTCACCACCCATGAATTGGAAGATCTTAGACCCTAGGTGTGGGCCCCTGGTCTCCCTTATTCCTGGGGTGCATTGGCGGGGACAGTTTATTATCAGTTAACTAAACTTCCTGTGTGTTTCCGTGCTATCCCTGCCCCGCCTGGATGATTAGCTACAGGGAATCTTCTCCATTGTTAATACGGTAATTTCCCACCTGCCTGGGCGGAGAGATCTTTGTGCTGCAGTTAGGTAGATAAGGACTCCCCCAAGTCTGAATAAACGGCATTCGCTTGATCTCCTATCGAATGACCCTGGTCTCTGTGTCTTGTGTTCAATCTCCAGGTCCTTGCCCGGACTCGCATTCGGTACAGCTGCGCGCGAACTGTACCGAGGGTGTAACACCGAAATCGGGTGTTACACCTAGGGAGGAAAGCAGTGCTACTGTTTTTCTAAATAGCCATGCTGTTATACTGCCTTCTAAATATTTAATTTATATGCATGGGTTCATGCTGCTCTCAACTGTTGAGCTCATAAACTCAATAACAGATATAGTTACCTGTCCTATGCACAAGACCAAGCCAGCTTAAAATAACAATATTGTAGAGGTAAAATTACCTCAGTGGCTAAGAGCACTTGCTCATGTAGAAGACGTGCCTTCCATTCCCAGCACTCAGATGGCAGCTCACAACCCTTCAGAACTCCATATTTGAGTCTGCTTCCTTTCAGGCATGCACATGGTGAATATACACACATGTAGCCAAAACATACAAACAGCATAAAATTAAATAAATATAATTTTTTTTAAAAAAAATTCCAGCATATAGTGGCTAGGGTCTCCTAAGGTCCTATCTTTAGCTAAGGGGATATTAACAGCTAATGGTACTAAGGAAGGAGGATCTCTCTTCTTTGCTGGAGTAACATCTAATAGCTTGTTCAGTTCCTAGTTTGTGAACACATATCACTGTGTGTACTGGCAATATCAGTTGAACGTAATGGGTTAAAAATTTACATATATTCTGTCAAGGTCTCTATGAGTTCGTATGTGTATCAACCCTATTGTGTCTGGAAGACACTGTTTCCTTGCTGTCATTCATCACCTATTAGCTATTAGGCTTGATGATGACATCCCTTTTAGGGATGAATGTGTCATTGCTTCTCACATTTACACATTGTCCAATTGTGTGTCTCTGTGCTGATGATCATCTACTACAAGAAGAACCTTCTCTGATGAGACCTGTGAGATGTACACATAAGACTGGCACAAGTTCAAAGCAGTCAAAAATGCCAGCACTGAGAAGGGAAGTGTAAACAAAGTTGCAACCCTAACCAAGAAGCTGTTTGTAATTGATACCTTATTGGAAAGGGATAATGAAGTGACTCTGGATATATCAACCACACTCCAAGAGAAGGCTCTATGCCTGAGAATAGTTGGCCAAATGGTATTATTGCCCCCCCCCAGGAGTGAGAGTTGGGAAAGGAAAATATAACCAAAATACATAGTATTAAATTTTTAATAATAAAAATATTAAAATTAAACTAATTTAAAAACATGAAGTTGGGAGATCTGTGGGGAATTGGAACAAAGGAGTGGGTGTGGATATGTTCCATATGTTGTATATATGTTTAAACTTTTTTAAAAAGGAATAGAAATATGATATTTTTAACAGCAGCAATGCACTAGAACAAAGGAATAGAGTTCTCATTTCAGAGCAACAACTGGGTAGGAAGAAATTGCATGTCGAAAGAAATTGCTTAGATGTCCACTAGAGTCCTTACCAAGTTCTAACCTGAAAATTCATAGCAAAGATGCAATGTATAGTAATGAGTCAAGCAGGCCTGCTTTTCATCCCTTCCGGCTCCCACACGGCTAGCTTAGCCCTGGATATAATAACATGGAAACTGTATTAATTTAAACACTGCCTGGCCCATTAGTTTTAGCCTTGTATTGGCTAACTCTCACAGCTTGATTAAACCATTTCTAATAATATGTGTACCACCACGAAGTGGTGGCTTACCGGGAATATTCTAACCACCGTCCGTTTTGGGTAGGAAAAGCCTGGCGTCTGCCTGATTCTGCTTCTTTCTCCCAGCATTCTGTTCTGTCTACTCTGCCTATCTAAGCTACTGTCCTATCAAAGGCCAAGACAGTCTCTTTATTTGACCAATGAAAGTAACACATAGACAGAAGACCCACCTACATCACAATGAATGATACTCAACAGAAAGTGTCACTGTGAGAAACGAGTATCGAACAAATGCAATGGAGACTACATATCTTGCAACAATGAAAAACACTAAGATTAGAGTGCAGATATCTTTTTGAATATCTTAGATATCTGGATGATAATGCTATGTACAGTAAGGTTCAAAGTTAAAAATATAAAACTAGCAATAAAAGCATACATTACCTCATTATCAGAAGTCAATCTCATTGTATTTGGGAACTACAAGCTAAAGCATGAAAGAATTGTAAATTTTACTTGAGTTGGTAAATTTATATCTGATAAAAATATAGATCTACTGTTTCAAAACTATGAGTGATGGCCTGATGAAAAATAAGCTGCAAAAAAATAGAAACCAGACTTATTGCTGCTGCAGAAAAATTGCATATATATATGTGTGTGTGTGTATTTGAAAATACATAATTTTTTCTGAGACAGGATTTCTCTGTATCTTTGGAGCCTGACCTGGAACTCGCACTATGGATCAGGATGACCTTGAACTCACGGAGTTCCTCCTGTCTCTGCCTCCAGAGTGAATGCTGGGATTAAAGGTGTGCACCACCACCACATGGCATAAAATAATATATTTTTAAAGCTGCATAAAAAACAGGAATTCTGAAACTTATAAATTTAACAATTAAATATTTTTCATCATTAAGGAAATGTTGTTAAGTTAGACAATATTATACATGATATCTGTTAATCTATGCTAATGTAAACTTAATGATATAATACTAAATATTCACAATGAAGAATTTACTTATGTCATTAATTTATGTATCCATAAAGTGAAATATAATATTGTTCAAAAATAGAAGAAAATAATATACAACTACATCTACTTAGTAAAAGAAATTAGGGCAAAATCCTTATCGATTGTAAGGATGGGACAATATAACTCAAGAATTAATAATTTTATTTCTTTAAATATCCATTGCATACTTTGGGACATTTATTCAGTTACATTTTTCATAGGTCATGTCCACTGTATAGTTATTATATCATCAAAAGCAAGATATAGTGTGATTGGACATATTTACCACTATTTCTGAAAGTACAACTACATGAGGCCCTTCTGAGCTCAAATTTTCAGAATCTAGGATTTTATCAGGAAAAGACTTTTGACTTTGCAAACCTCAACTCTCTCAATTTGTCCACCTTTGCACATCAGTGTATACATATTCTTGAGACACAAGAGATTCTCTGGTAATAAGGCTTTAAAAAATAGTAAGAATTATGATTTTTCCCATGGATCAGTTGTGGTTTTGATGTATGGAGGAATTCACACTGTGTTCCTGTTGTTATGTCTGAAAAATTAGTTGACTGATGATCTGGCAAAAACGACACTGCTGTATTGTTGGGATGTCCTCGGTCAGCCTTTACCTAGGATTGAGGAAATGTACAATGAAATTTCAGTGTTTCTTGAGATGTAGCATCTTTAAAATGCGAACCCGAATCTCTTTGGTTTTGACACTGTAGACAATTGGGTTGAGTACTGGAGGCATAAGAAAGTGGAGATAAGAGAGAAGCATATATACCAGAGCTGGTAGTTTCTTTTTCCCAAAGCGATGGATCATGGACAGACTCACGAGTGGGGTATAAAACAGAAGGACAGCACAGATGTGGGAAATGCAGGTGTTGAAGGCTTTCAAACGTTCGGCGTTAGAAGCAATGCTCAAGACTGTCTTCAAAATCAGCACGTAGGAAAGAAGAATGAGCACAGCATCCATCCCCAGCGTAGAGAGCATGACAAAGAGCCCAAAGCCACTGTTGACGACTGTACTGGAACGGGACAGTCTTAGAACATCAGGATGAACACAGTAAGAATGAGACAGAGCACTGACAGGCGGGAATGTCAGCCTTCCCAGGAGCACAGGCAAAGGCAGATGAAGCGCAGCACTGCGGACCACCACGGCCAGTCCAATGGCTCCAATACGTCTTGTTGTAAGGATGGTAGCATAGCGCAAAGGTTCTCTGATGGCCACACAGCGGTCAAAAGCCATGGCCAAGAGCACAGCTGACTCAATGACTGAAAACGTGTGGATGAAGAAGAGTTGTATGAAACAGGTTGCAGTCCCTATCATTCTTTGGCCGAGGAGAAAAACAGCTGCCATTGAAGGCCAGGTGGAAGCTGAGAGGCCCAGATCGGCCATTGAGAGCATGGAAAGAAAGAGGTACATAGGTGTGTGGAGGCTGGACACAGACTTGACAATGTGCATTATGGTTATGTTGCCTAGCACAGAAAGAATGTAAATTAAACAGATGGGAATTGCTGTCCAAAAATGAGAAGCCTCCAGTCCAGGAAGATCCATCAATATAAAAAAGAAGCTGCTGGCATTGCTATGTTTAGAAACAGCCATAATTCCGGGTTAAGGTTGCCCTGGAAAACTGTAATGGAAGCAAAGTCCTATTTATTCTTTGCACTGTCCTTGCAAGCTGTCTTCAGTGGCATTGCTGTCTGACTGCAGAGTAGTGATGCGCACACCACTGAATCCCATTCTCTCAGCAATTTCTACTCTGAAACAAGGCAGACTCACTTCTTTTTCTCCTATTGATTTTATTGAGCTCTACATTTTTCTCCACTCCCCTCCCTTCCTCTTCCCTTCCTTTCAACCCTTTCCCATGGTCCCCATGCTCTCAATTTACTCAAGAGATCTTATCTTTTTCTATTTCCCTTGTAGATTAGATCCAGGTACATCTGAACACACCTGATCTCGTGGCTCACAGAAGCTAAGCAGGGCGGGGCCTGGTTAGTACTTGCATAGCAGACCCACTTCTTAACAACCGTTTTATTTTAAGCAGCACATTGGGATCATTAACATGAAGAAACCTCTCTTTTCACCTTGAAGGTTTTTCAACATTTGAAATTTAAGGACAAACCAGTGTTTAAGACATAGGGCCCAAACACATGAGATACCTTATTTCTAATAGCAGAATACAGGCGTGTTTCTAATGGAAGCAAGATATGGACAATTGTGCTGAATGACTGTGTGGAGTATAAATTATAAGCAATTAATACTAAATTATATTATCAGCTAAAACTTTTGTTCTGAACTGGCCCCAAGGCATTATGAATAAAAAAATCAAAAATATATTTGAAAAACTTTGACTTCTTTTGATCGTTGACTTGATTTAAATACTTCCTCAGTTATTATCCATGGTATTCATTGAAGTTTAGGATAGCTGGTGTGAATATATGAAACAGATATAAAAAACTAGAAAATATTCATATTTTTTTTAAAAATGTATTTTGGCCGGGCGGTGGTGGCGCACGCCTTTAATCCCAGCACTCGGGAGGCAGAGGCAGGCGGATCTCTGTGAGTTCGAGACCAGCCTGGTCTACAGAGCTAGTTCCAGGACAGGCTCCAAAGCCACAGAGAAACCCTGTCTCGAAAAAAAAACAAACAAACAAAAATGTATTTTGGTGGAATCAAAAATCAAAGCTCCTTCTCTCTTGTAAATATTGATAATAACAGAAGGTAATATATATTTTCTACATTTGAAGGTCTAAAAATTTGCTCTCAGTACAGAGCATGTGTAAACTAAACCAAGAAGGCACTGATTTAGATAGAGTAAAAGTATCAAGTAGTAATTTTTACCCTTTCCTCCATGCTCACAGATTCCAAGTTCTGTCAAGGACACTTATCAAAGAGGAGAATAACCTGGAATCTGAGGATGTGGGATACAATTTGATTCAAACATAATCAAATATCAAAATCATACATTAAATGTTATTTTATCTACTGAACATCTTAATTTTCCTTAAAGATGGAGACTTTGAAATGTTCTTGAGAGCTACATTATACAGCATGTTTGAATAACAGGGCAATTGTGATCTTCTAATTTTTGTCTATCAGTTGATCGTAGTGGTGTGCCATATTGCAAGAAAAGTCATCTGTGTAACCAGCAATCCACACGTCAGCTGTTGACCTCAGGGATGCCCAGAGCAGCATTTCTATGAAGGTTAAATAATGATGTCCCCATGTGAAGTAGTATATAAAATGAACACTGGACATGTTTGATAACAAATTTAGGACAAATGATAGAAGAAGCATAAAAAAAATCAAAGTTGTAGCTGATCTATCCTACTGGGCAAAGAACGGGACTAGTTTGTATGACTACACCTCTGGAGAGGCTGAGGGGAGGTAGTTCCTAAGAATCATCTAAGATGTACTAAGAAAACTCTAAATATTGATGGCAGAAGAAGAGATGGAAACAAAGAGGATGCTTTTCTTGATCTGTCTCTGACAAAGGTTATCTGTGGTGTGCTAAGCACAGAATGCTTCCAAGAACAGAGAAAATCACATCCTCTCCCCTTCAAAATTGTTTGCCAATACACTGAAATTTTTGCAAATGTGGAAAACTTGCAATTATATCCATTAAAACCAAAACACTTAAAAATTAGTAGCCCTGAGTGGGTTTTAACATCCAATTTAATTTACTTGTCTAATATTTTCTGGAAGCATAATCAGATAGGCAAGCATGACTTGTTAGAAATCAAAGTTCCATAGAACAGCTCCACAGATCAGTGTCAATGTGGCAAACGCCCAACAGACAGGCTACTAGGTATACAGGGATGTCTATGTTCTGACTTCACCTTCTAACTCAATGCTCTCAAACCAGTGAGCTTAGTTGCAGAGTATAGATTCAGCCCATACTCATGAGTCAACCTAGGGACAGATATTAAATTGCATGAGGAACTGATCACACTGCAAACCCATGCTATCTATATATAAGAAGCTTCCCAAAGTGTTATATAAGAGTGGACAGAAAAATGTAGAGGGACAAAGTATCAGCCAATTACCTATGATAGAAAAGCCAGAAAAGAACCATGGAAAAGAACTGTAATCGGAATGGTTAGTGGTGAATTTCTTCAGTATAAGGTCATGTTCATTACATTCAGATATGGCTCAATTCTAGAGGGTGATAAGGACTTATGTAAGGCCACCCTTGGACAGAATAAAGTAATTAAGATAATAGGACTGACTTGTGAGGATTGTTTAAGCCTGGTTTTAAGAGACAGATGTTCTTAGGAGACCTAGCCATGTAATGACTCAGTATATAGTTCCCAGGTTGCATGTCTGTTTGCCTATCTGTTCACAGTATTTCTTAATTTTGTGTGGGAGAAGATGAGGAAAGTATTCCTCTTACATGAACCTTTGACAAGAATATTTCCAATCACAAATTGAGCAATGAAAGGCTATAGTCCTTATTTGACATGTTCCAAAAACAAAAGAGGAGAGGTACATTTTACCTTTCAAAGTCAATAATGCAACATTGGATAAATTGACTTTATAATATCCTTTATCACGAAAGTAAAACTAAATGCTTTTAAAGGCAATTAATTAAATTGTGACATTTAAATAGTTACAGAATTCTACATTCCTGTAAAGGCTTTTGTTCATGTTAGAAAAATGTTCTGAACCATTAATTAAGATTTTAGTGTCCCGATATTAATTTTGGGAAGGCATTTTAACCTGCTTTTTGGTATACTGAGTTAAACCAACATTATTTTTTATTTCCAAGTTTTAAAGGAATGTGTATATGTGTCATTCATAGCCATGATCTATACATAGAGAAAAGTTACACAATACAGAATGCTGAAGTTAGTTCAGGTTTAAGTGCTAACAACAGAGGGCTTATTAAGGAAGAGAAATAAAGAAAACTGACAATAAATGGAAACAAGAGTTTGTATGCAAATCTTGATAAACATACCTTTTCATCATGACTCTCATATACCTAAAAAATGAGAGCTGGACCTTTATTGAAAGGTGTCTGGTATTTAAGGAATATTTACTACCTTTTAAGAATCTTAACTTGTTATATAATAGCCAATTTAATTAAGCTTGAGATTCTGTGCTGCTTATATACCAACAGGTGATGTTCATTGTGCTGAGAAGCGTAGATCTTTAGAGAGGAGATGCAGAATTAATGTGTTTTCCCAAAGGAATGTTATAAGAAAAACACTGCAAGCATCTCCTTCATCTGTTACATGCAAGATAATGCCCTCCAATCCTCATCATGACAACTTCTTGGTGGTGAGTTGAATATCTCTATTACAAAGCTCTGTGAGAATTGGAATGCACATTTCTTGTTTTCCTTCCTATTTCCTTTCTTTGTTCTACGATAAAAATTTCTTGTCAATTCCAGTATTCAGAAAACATAAGTTCAACTTGATTTATATTTGATTTTAAATCCTAAGAGAAACAGGTGAATGATTGACAAGTGAGGAAAGAGAACCCATAGATCTAAATTCACTCTCTAAAATTACTATCATATGCATCAGTTAGTAGAAATGAGCACCTCCAAGTGTCCTTTCTGCCTCAAAGATCTCCACAGTTTTAATCTGTTATGTGGCATAACCTCTGGCTTCCATCCCAGGTACCATACGGCATTATTTGATCTAACCTAGATCCATGTGTTTCTGTCACTCACCTGACTCCAGGACAGAGCCACTAGCTCTACAGGGCCTCAAGAGGCTCCCTGTCTTAAGTGCAACGCCACCTTAGGCTTATAAAGCTTCAATTCATGCTTTCCCAGGAGGCCCACAGCCAATTTCCATCCCCACAAGTGTTAATGAGTGTTGATCTTGTGAACTGTCCAGAGTAACACTAAGAACGTACAACTTGCTGCAGTTCAGTTTTCTTTTTGTCTGTTCTCAGTCTAAAGCCATGCTAGTCTCACGCAAGTCCCACTATGGGCCTATGTTGATTCTAGCACTATCTTGCTGAATATCAGTACCTCCAGACAGAAAAATCACCTACACATTTCAAAAAAAGTGTTCTTATTTTTTTCTGTTCCAGAAAACAAAAACCCTTAAGTTATATGCATGTTGGAGCTGGAGGAGAATATCTTTAGCGCTATGTTCAACCTAAAGATATCAATAAAAGATGTCTAGTTTAAATTTATTCTATAAAGAACATTAGGCATGCTTTTCAGTGATTTTCTCCCTTTTTGTCCCTTTATATTTTCAAACCGTGCTCTTTTCATTTTCTAGGGGGGGTATTATAAAGAAGAAGGGAGGCCAAACTAATTTAGAAGAAGTAGCCTGGAGTATTTCTGTGAATTCGAGAAAATGGAACTATAAATATACAAAAGTTGCAGTAGGTATAGGGCTACTTTGCAGTTGAGACAGAGGCCACATTAGGAATAAGACCCATGTGATCTGAGAGTATGCACAGTAATTCACTGGTCTTCTAGAAGGAATCAAAGGATGCAATATGAAAATGTACTCATGGATAAGACTTAACACACAAAGGATGTGACGCACTATCAGAAGCAAAAGAACACAGGCAAAGTACAGCCCGGCTCAGGTGTTTATTTCTTCTTTCTTCCATTAGTCATTTGAGCCACAAACCCCAAAGAAACATGAGAGATAGTTCTATCTGTACAATGTGTTTGTATTTTGGAGCCCAGAGTTCTTTCAGGAGCTAGCCACATAGATACACAATCTGTTATTTAATCAGCATTGTAAACCCCATACTTGATTACATAAGTATGCAGCAATTTTCATGTTCCTTCCCATGTGTGGTTGATGTGGTTCATCTTGGGAGGCTGTTCTGGGGAAGATGATAGCATCATTACTCAGTAACTTTATTGATATTACTCAGATTGAGTCTTGGAGTCCATCAAAGGATATTAGCATGGATGTAATGATAACCAAGAACTTATAGAATAGATCCATTGCAGAAACTCTGCTACTAGAGGTATCTTGTCATCTTCAAGAAAATATCATATCCCCATTAGATATGTGTTGGAAATATTTGATATGTTTAAAATATAATTAGCTCCTGACCTTGTAATGTTCTGAATCTAGTGGTGTAAATATGCTAATTATATACACATAAAAAATTAAATGAGAGAGGTACAGTTTGGATAATCAATAAACATTATTTGTGCCATTATATTTGTAGATCTAGCTTGGAATTTATAATATATATGTATATATATATATATATATTTCAAAGTATACATAATATATACTTTCAAACTATTAACTTTAAAAATTCTGACTCTAGTGCATACTTACACACAGATGTATGTAGGTGTTTATTATTTAATTGTATCTTGTATGCTAATAAACATGCAAATATGGAAAGGAGCTATCTCACAGAGCTCCAGCCATTGGCAAAGAACTACAAACAAGTAAGGAATCAACTCCCAAGAGAAGGAAAAATAGAATTAGCAGAAGAAGAGCCCTCCAATTGGTTATCCAGTATCACATGATCAGCCTTCAACAAGCAGCACTATATGGACTGAGAAGGTTGTATTTGTATATTTTTGCTAGGCAAGCAAATGTGTCTACATGAATGTGTGTGTATATGGATGTGTGAGTATATAACAACAACAACTAAAGAACAAGAGGCCACAATTTTGAGAGGGAGAATGTTGGGGTGGGTACATTGGAGAAGATGGGTGGAAGAACAAGAAGGGGAAATGATGTAATTTATTTTAATTGAAAATAAAAATCATAATTATACAAATGTAGAGACATATGTACATATATACATATAAATATACACACACGCAATCCTATGTTAGAGTACAATATTGGTTAACCCAATATGACATCTAAAAGTTTAACTCATTGTCAAAATAGTTTTTATTTTATTTCATGGTGAAAGCAGTATGGAATGTGAAAATGCCTTCTAAGTCATAGAGGAGGATACTGGTGTGAAGCAGATGTATCTAGGGGATAGTTACCAAAACTTGAGATACATCTGGGGATTATTGAGAACCACCATTGCAGTCAGTACTGTGCTGTCAGCGTTGGGAAAGGAATTGAGCTGGTGATGTCTAGTTTGCTGTCATTTCCCTGAGGGTCTAGTGACCTTGAGAAGCACAAGAGTAAGAACTTAAACCAATTCCAAAGTCTCTTGTATAGTATAAAGGTATAAATTAAGGCATGGAGAGTCAGAGTCCTTTGAAAAAAATATGTACTCATAAGTACATGCTAAAAATGAAATAATTATGGTTATTATAGAATTATAGTATATTTGAGAGGCTGTGAATTTCAAAACTCAGACCTGAATTATAGAATAACACGCTATTTGTGGATAGTAAGGATAGTGCAGCATAAAATATGGGAAAAGTTTGTTATTTTATATCTTTACAATTTGAAGAATATAATGTATTTTGATCGTGTTTTCCCCATCCCCTCTTACATAATTTCCCCTCCAATCAAAAGTCACTTCCCCAAAAGTTCCCCTGTTACTTTCCTATATTTTGCATTTTTGTCAACCACTGAACTAAATCAGGGCTTTCTGCAAGAGTATATATGGTTAGTCACTACAGTAAGGACAGCATCCCAGTGGCTACACTCCCCTTCCTTCAACAACCATTGACTGCATGTAGATATTCGGAGGGATGGAGCCTTATGAGCCAATATCTTCTATAACTGAATGTCGACTGATACAATCTTATACATGAATTGTGCACATCACAACTTCTGCTGAGTTCATAGGTTCAACAGACATGCCATTTCAAGAAGACAGTTTGCACAAGACTTTTTTTCTTCTGGTTCTTACATTCTTTGTAAGGGGTGACAGAGACACCCCATTTACAGGAGTGCACTCAATAGTCATTTGCTTTAGGCAGTTTTTGACAATGCATAGTTATTGCTGTACAATTATTTTCAGGTCCAGGTTATAGATACATGTTTGCTTATTGATTTCTTTTCTGTTGTCCTTACAAGAACAGCAAGAAAAACAGATACAAATCTAGCCTGGAGGCACATTTTTTTTAATACCTGCACTAAGCAGTAGAAGGCTGAAGCAGGAGAAATGTGTTTTCAAAGTCAGCATAGGGTGAATAGTAACACTTTATCTCAAAAACTAGCTAGGCCTTTAATCCCAGCACTCGGGAGGCAGAAGCAGACAGATCTCTGTGAGTTCAAGGCCAGCCTGGTTTACAGAATGAGTTCCAGGACAGGCACAAAACCTATACAGAGAAACCATGTCTCAGAAAAAAATTATTAAAACTAACAAAGAAAAAGAAGGAAAAAAATGAATGAAGAAAAGCAGCAATGGGAAAAAGGAAGGAGGAAGAAAGAGAAGCTACTCTGAGAGAAATAAGTTTGTTTAATTCATAGTATTTCCTCAAATAATAAAATACATAAGAATTAACACCATTCTACTGAAACATACGCAAGTGATACAAAAATTAATTTTCTTTGTTGTCACGAGATGAACCATAGTCTTTCCTGGCTAAAATATGGAACCTGAAATAAAAAAAAATACATTTGATTGTTTCAAAATTTGAAGTTACTCAGGATACTTGTGACAGAAATGGTTTTGTAGTTCACATACATTATCATTTAATCTAGAAATTAGCGATTGAACAGAGCTCAAGGAATATGATGAAGAATCCTAATTTTTAAAGTAAACCTATAAGAAATCTGGGGGTGAGATATCTCATTCGACCTTGATGCAGAGGGTAGTGATGGAGGTGGGTCTTGTATCTTATCTGTTGCTTTCATTGGTTAATAATAAAGAAACTGCCTCGGCCCTCATAGGACAGAAAATTAGGTAGGTGAAGTAAACAGAAGAGGATCCTGGGAGAAAGAAGCTGAATCAGAGAGTTGCCATGATTCTCCCGCTCCAGACAGACACAGGTTAAGATCCTCCCTGGTAAGCCACCTTGTGGGCTACACAGAATATTAGAAATGGGTTAGAACAATATGTAAGAGCTAGCCAATAAGAGGCTGGAACTAGC
>NW_026068238.1:524889-526745 GCF_014885135.2 Alexandromys fortis
GCTTAGCTTTCTGAAGCTTAGTGTCCTCACTGGGGAACGAGGGGAACGGCAGCTCTACCTCTTCGGATAGCAGTGAAAACAGACAAGTGTGTAAAGCACAAGGCTGCACACAAGCACGGGGTGCTCTCTGCAGACTCCGTGCAAACCACAGGAAGTAAAAAGCAAAGTCACCCACGAGCCTGCCATCTATCAGGAGCCATTTCCCCCTATCATTACAGGAACCATCACCCTGGGGAGTCTGCAGGGAACCTCACACCCATAATTATGTTCTATTGACAGAATCTGCCCCCCACCCAATTAACTGTTAATCTGTTAGCAGAACACGCCTCACATTCCAGCTACCCAGGGAACCAGGTGTGGCAACTTGTGACTTCCTGGCCTATCTGTCTGTCTGAACGTAACCTGGCCTACGTGACCTGGAACACGCGGCAAGAATCCAGTTGCCCTGCCCCCCATTCCTTACCATATATAAACTGTAACCCGTCCCTAATAAACGGAGGCTTTGACAAATCTGCTTGGCCTCCTTCTTCTGTCTTAGCTCATTCCCTTCCAGGTAGCGCCCCTCCGAGACCCTGGAATAACTGATTGCAGGGTGGGTTACAAACCCCTAGACTGAGTAGCCCACCCAACACAATCGACAAGAATACATTAGCATGATATCATCATTACGTAGAAATGAAATCTATTTTGTTGTAAACCCATGAAGAACCTTTATTAATTTATATGGGTGATAAAGAACTTTCTTCTTTTTTTTCTATTTTTTTATTTAAAATGTTTTTTTTTTCATTTTACATACCAACCACAGTTCTTCCTCTGTCCCCTCCTCTTGTTACCCTCATCTTTCTCCTACCCAAGGCCACACCCACTCTTCAGAAAGCATAAGGCATCTCATAAGAAGTCAGCAAAAACTGGCATGTCAACCAAAATTTATCCTTAGTGCAATAACTGGCTTTTGGAGCCCCATTCCCTATGGAGTGATACCTTGCTCAGCCTTGAAACAGGGGAAGGGAACAGTTGTGACTCAAATTGATAAAGAACTTTTAACATGTAATTACAAAATTGAATTTAATGGCAGATGAAGGACTTTACTAATATTTCTACTCATGTATAAGACTCACATAGCCAATCATTTGACTTTATTAATAACTTAGCAAATAGTTTTCTGTTATCTTTATTTGCTTCAATATCACCTGAGATACTCTACCGTTTTCTGAAACGTGTTATCTGTGAATTTACAATAATTAATTATCCAAGCTTTATTTTATCTGATTCAATTTCAAAGGTCCTTATCTCTTTCTCATCTTCCCAGTTCAATCTTTTTTTGCTATATTAGTTAGAACAACTTACTAGGTGTAAGGAACTAAGACAAGGCAATGAAGACTCGGCTGTTGCTATAGTCTAAGTATTCTAGAGAGACATTTTGTTACATGGGCTGCTAAGCTGAACCTGCACATATGTTCTAAAGGTATCTTGACTTCAGAATTTGGGTCTAAGGACATGATGCTTTGGAAAGGGTCTTCTTTTGTTTTCACAGAGGATGTGACCCTGTGGATTGCATCTATTCCGATTTGGTATGATAGACCACGTCCTCCTGAAAGGTTGCTGTGAACACCCTCAAAAAATTGCTTCACTCAATTGCCAACTGAGATGAAACTAGCACACAGGTTATATCATGAACGACCTAATTAACGACGCCCCTATTCAGCAGGAAGCAGTTTGGAGAAAAAAACTACGCCCATGTTCCCAAATATTGTTTATAAATGTTCTTTTACATTTAAAGGGGGATATAATATAGATATAAATAATTTGCATTGGTATGGATTTTATGGTCAATTTTGTTATATGTATATGTATTT
>NW_026068238.1:527696-541607 GCF_014885135.2 Alexandromys fortis
GAGTCGCCATGATTCTCCCGCTCCAGACAGACGCAGGTTAAGATCCTCTCTGGTAAGCCAACTCATGGGCTACACAGAATATTAGAAATGGGTTAGAACAATATGTAAGAGCTAGCCAATAAGAAACTGGACCTAGCCGGGCCAGGCAGTGTTTGAAAGAATACGGTTTCCGTGTAATTATTTCTGGGTATAAACTAGCCATGCGGGCGGCCAGGTGCCGGGGACGCAGCCCTGTCGCTCCTATTTCAACAATTCTAAATTTCTATGCTACAAACAATCAGTTGTATGTAAATGCTGAACAAAATGACAGGAAGATTAAGAGTTTACCCTCTAGAAAACAAGAGTGAACAATCAATGTCATGTTCATGAAGCAAATTTACTAGAATGTAGTCTAGAGAGATGGCTCAGCAGTCAAGGATTGCTCTTGTAGAAGATCCAAGTTCAGTTCCCGGTACCTATATCAAGTAACTAAAAACCATCTGTAACTCCAGCTCTAAGGAACCCTGGATCTGACATCCTCTTCTGGCCTTCATGAGCACCTACACACTGGAGCATGCACATACACACATACACACAATTAATAAAGTTTAAAAACTATTGGAAAAGTTCTGAGAACATTAAATTCACATTATTTCATAAGGAACTATATAAAGGTATTTACATGTTGTCTTTAAACATTTGGATGGTGTATTGAAATAAGTGGTTAGAAAAGAATAGGGTATAAAAGAAAAGTTAAGCTTTTGTGGAATTTGAATGAAATATAGCTTGACTTTGTATTTATCAGTTTTCATATCTGTATAAAGTTCAGTAAAAAAACAATTTAATAAAAAAGGTCTCACCCACTCCTTTCCTCCCACTCCTCCAAGCTCCCTTTTACTTCCTTTCTCCCCCAGATTCAGTCCCCTTCTGTTTGCCCTTCAGAAAAGAGCAGGCTTCCAAAAGATGACAGTCAAAGAGGAAAAAACAAAATACAATAAGAGAAGACAATCCAATAGGAAGAAAAGAATTCCAAAAGAAGGCTGAAAAGTTAGAGATATACCTGTTCCCACTGTTAAGAGTCCCACAGAAATTCCAAACTAACAGCCATAAAATGTGCAGAGACCTGGTGTAGGCAGGCATGTTTAACATTACATAAATTTTCATAATTTATGTTATAGATGTGACATGAGCTTTTTTGTTGTTTTTATAATGAAGAGCTTCTTAATTTTGTCTCGGATCTGCTTGGTTTTTACCACATAGACAATGGGGTTCATCACAGGAGGAATTAGGAAGTGCATGTTGGCCAGAGTCACATAGACATGTGAAGGAAGCCTCAGGCCAAAACGGTGCAGCATGGACAGACAGATCATGGGTGTGAAGAAGAGGACCACAGCACATAGGTGAGAGATGCAGGTGTTGAGAGCCTTGAGGCGGCCACTGTGGGAAGCCATCCTGAGCACTGTTCTCAGAATCAACACATAGGAGAGGATGATGAGGAGAAAGTCAAGTCCCATGGTGGAGAGCACTACAAACAGCCCAAAGATGCTGTTGACCCTAGTATTGGAGCAGGAGAGCTTTATGATGTCAGGATGCAAACAGTAGGAATGAGAAAGTACATTGGAACTACAAAAGTGCAGCCTCCTCAAGAGGATGGGGAGAGGCAGCTGCACAGTTAGGGTTTGGACAACAATAGCCAATCCTATTCTGGCAATCACAGTGTTTGTGAGAATGGAGTGATAGTGAAGTGGATGTGAAATGGCCACATACCTGTCAAAGGCCATGGCCAGAATGACAGCTGATTCAAGGTCTTGGAAAGTATGAATAAAGAACATTTGGGTAAAACAAACAGAGGGGGTCATCTCTCTAGCAGCAAGCAAGAAGATCCTCAACATACTGGGGAAGGTAAAGAGAGAGAGACCCAGATCAGAGGCAGCTAACATGGCCAAGAAAAGATACATAGGAACATGGAGAGTCTCCTCCCGCCAGATAGCAATCATGATCGTGATGTTACCCACCATGGTAATGAGAAACATGGCACAGAATGGTATGGATATCCAGATGTACAGAGCCTCCAGTCCTGGGATGCCAGTAACCAGGAAGGTGAAGAAGACACAGTTGGTGCTGTTGACAGGAAGCATACCTCTCTTGTAAGATGTGTTGTCTTAGAACAGATGCTGAACCCTGTCTCTATAAGTTTTGTCCATTGAATATGCATTCCCTTGAACCCATCCTCATGAAGTCATGAATTTCCCTTATTGTTTTGTGTAATAAAAGATTTTATATCATTTACTATTGCTTAAGTTGAACCTAATAAAGACTAATTCTTTTGTTGAACAACTTCTCCAGGTGTGATAAATTACTAAAGGAAAAAAAATAAAAACATTTTTAGTTAACTCAAGTCATAACACTGATACAATGACATTTTAAAATGAAGAACTCAGAACTTATCAATCACTAAATTCCCACTCAATAATCAAAATGCACACTCTAATGAAAGCAGTGCACTATTCTGTGTGGTTTCTACAATCCTGGTGCTAATTAATAAATGATAAATCAGATGATTGGTTGTTCATAGAATTATAGGACTTTTATGGAATTGGGATTTAAATCAGTATTTTAGGCATAACAGACAAAATTTTATCAACTAAGCAGGGAACCCAAGCACCAAATCTGAGAGTTGCCATTGGTTTTTTTATAACCTGTTTATAAGTTGTTTGCTGATTTAAGTGCAAAAACTAAAAAGTCACAAGTTTAAATATTTTTATTCATGTTAATATAGTTATCCTTTTCTTCCCTCATGAGCTTGCCTCTCCTTTAGGATATATTCCTGTTTCTAGACCAATTCCTTTTTACTTGCATTTTACAATAGATTTACAAAATAGTTTATGACAGACTTGGACTTTCTTATTGTCATCTCCTCATCACCAATTTTAAGAAGTGCTGTGACAAGTGTCATATCATTCCTTAATATAAACATGGTTTCTAAAATCATTTACCATAGAAAATAAGACACAAATATTTCTATATAATTCAAAATGTATCTATAATTGAAGAGTCTATGTACTCATTCATATAACATATAGCCTAGTTTCATAGTGAATTTTTTAGTTTTGCAATTATCACTGCACATAGATATTCTCACAGGGACTTCTGAATGTGAGAATAAGAAGTTAAAGTTTCATCAGTATGCCAAAGCAAGTTAGACTGGGACTGCTGTACAGATGCTGTTCAGTACTGATCATTTACTCTTGATTCAGGACAATAATACATATGTTTTTCAGCCACATGCTTAATTCTAAAATATATTTTGTGCTAATGGCAAAAATTAAATCTGCTTTCATTAAATTTGTAATTAAGTACCACGAGAAAGTAAATCACAAAATATAAAATGATTTCACTGTCACTATCATTAACAACAATATGTTTAATTTAGAAAAAAAGTTCTGGACATATTTAAATCTCAAGTTTTTAAAACATATATCTCCTCTCTATCTTACATTTCTTTCCATGTTTCTATAGTTAAACACACAACACGCATCTGGTGTTCCTGTCCATAAGCATTGATACTGTGAACAATGAACTTTAGACATCTGGTTCTTCTCCTGTCCACCAGCCATCATATTCCCTGCTGTTATTTTTGGCGGAGATTATATTGAAAAGTCTTCATTCTGTGCATGAGAGCATA
Organism: Alexandromys fortis; assembly: GCF_014885135.2. Taxonomy (NCBI): domain Eukaryota; kingdom Metazoa; phylum Chordata; class Mammalia; order Rodentia; family Cricetidae; genus Alexandromys; species Alexandromys fortis. Next base: position 531,361 of record NW_026068238.1, read on the forward strand.
CACTTCCATTTTACTCTTAATTTTCCTATGACTCGTTTAAAATCACCTTTGAGTCCGGGTTCTGGTGGAGAAAGAGCATTAAGGAAAATTACAGAAACAAGACTCAAATTCTAAATTTCCTTTTTCTGAAATTAGTTATGAAATATTTCAGGGGCCTGCTGACTGATTTCTCCATTCATTTACATACTTCACAGATCAAAATATCCATCTACATCAGTTTAGATTAGATTCAGAAGTGGTTGCTGTGATTAAATTTTATTTTACAAACTCTGGAAAGTAAACGATCAGAGATGAAATCCAGCAGTTGCCTCAGAAAACAGGTGGGCACTGCTCTTTTAATGGAGAATGGCGCTGTATCAGGGAAAAGAGGCTAGAAATAGCATCCCAAGTTTGATAAGAATATGCCCAGCCAAGTCTCATACTCACAAGTGGCCCTCATAATAAGTCTCTCTTGCATCTGAATTCTAAGTGGTGTTTTCTCTTGCTTAGATTTCGTTTTGAGAAGACTTTCTGCATCTGTGCTTGCTGGTATAAAGGGAGTCTTGCATTCATTAAGGAGCGGAGCCCGTGGTCAGCATTACCATGTGGACAGGCCTCCACTTCTTCACTTTAGGAATAGCTGCCTCGTTCTATTTGTTGTGTTATCATTACCTAAACATCTCAGACATTTAATATAATCAACTTTGGATGTCTTTCCTAAAGACCCCTCTCCAGGCTCTGGTTATTCCTCCTACTTGATTGGATAGTTCTACACTCACTACTTTGTCCATAGTCTCGTTGATCTAAACTTCATTTTCAGAGCATACTCAGTTTTCCTCTCACCTGGCATCTTAAAGTGGCATGCTCCCCAGGGTTCTGAAAGGAGAGCTTTCCCTTCTGTGTTGAGCATCACTAGCACTCATAATCTAAATTCAGATGCCTTATTATGTGTTCAGCTCTCCCCCTGAGACTTAAAATCTCCCTAGACCCCCTTTTACTTAATGGGAGAGTCAACATTTGCTTTCCTACTCCCCAGAGACACTACAACAAGAATGGCCCAGGCACTAAGTAAGTTTTTTTTGCATCATTAAGTGATTTCAGTTACCAAGATTGTATTAGCTCAATTCTGTTAGAAGTTACCAATAAATTGTATATTACAGTACAATGCAAATTTTCTGTAATACATTAAAAACTCTGGAAAATTCATTTAATTGAAAATTTTCCATTGAAATCTTCATTGTACTTTGAATCATTTGAACAGTTTCAGTCAAAACACTATTTTGTTCTCCTAGAAATTATATCAGGATTCAGAAGTAATTTACTCCTTTTGCCTCTGTCTTTCTTCTTTAGCCCATATACTTCTTACAAATGGCAATGCCAGCCGATCTTCTTTACATAGTATTTTAAGTGTCTCTAAGGATAGTTTCTGTAACTTTATGTGAATCTAGACTAAAGAAAATACAAGCTTTGAAACAACTAATGACAATATGATATTCCTGGAAGTGGAGAATCTCTCTAAAGTGATATGGACTGGGCAATCTTAAGAAGCATTATTTTCTGGATGAGGCTTCTATGATTGATGTCAGTTATGCTCATCCTCAGTCTGATCACAGGGGAAGGCCAACTAAGGCACCCTCTCCTCTATTTCTTAGATTCTTATCTGGGGTCATCCTTGTGAATTCCTGGGAATTTTACTAATACCATATTTCTAGTTAGCACCGTAATAGCTCCTTTGATCAAGATACCTCTTTTTTTGTTCTCTCCCTCTTTCCCTTCTCCCAACTTGACCTTTCTGGTCCCTCTTGTTCTCTTCCTGTCTTCTCTTCTTCCATGCTCACTCTGCTTTCAACTTCCCCCCCCCCCCCCCCGCGCGCTCCCAGTTCACTCAGGAGATGTTTTCTATTTTCACTTCCCAGGGGGTTCTATGTATGTCTTTCTTAGGGTTCTCTTTGATACCTAGTTTCTCTGAGGCTGTGGTTTGTAGGATGGTTACCGTTTGTTTTATGTCTTATTTTCTCTTATGTGTGAATACATACTACTATATTTGTCTTTCTAAATCTGGGTTATTTCACTCAAGATAGTTTTTCTACTTCTATCCATTTGTCTGAAACTTTGAAGAGCAGATCCAGAGACCCATAGCTAACCATTGGGCTGAGCTCCTGAGGTACAACCAAAGAGAGGGAGAAGAAATAATATGAACAAAAGGGTCAAGACGATGATGGGGAAACCCACAGAATTAGCTGACCTGAACTAGTAGGAGCTCACTGATTCAGAAATGACAATCGGGGAACCTGCATCAGCCTGAACTAGGCCCCATGAAGGCAGGTGGTAATGGTGGGACTTGGGCAGTATGTAGCAATAGTACCCTAGTGTATGAACTGACTTTGTGGAGCCCATTTGCTGTGGACAGATACCTAGGTCCTGCCTCAAGAAGATGATGGGACAAACTTAGTTGAGTTCCTAGGGATGAGTGGATAGAGGGTGGGGTGAAAGAAGGTGGGGACAAAAGGAGGGAAGGGTAACTGGAATTGGTATATTAAATAAATAAATAAACTAATAGATAAATGAATAAAAAATAAATAATTTTTAAAAAAGAAACATTATTTTTGAGCTGGAGAGATGGCTAAGAGGTTAAAAGTACTGATTGCTCTTTCAGAGATTCTGAGTTCAATTACCAGCAACCACATGGTGGCCCACAACAATCTATAATATGTTCCAGTGCCCTCTTCTGGTATGCAGGCATACATGGAGGCATGACACTGTATACATAATAATGAGTAAATCTTTTAAAAGAACAAAAAGAAGCATCATTTTCATATATTTTTTCCAAAAAAATTATCTTAACTGTATTAATAAATAAGCAAAAATTATTTTAAGTTAACAAAGCAATTAAATATGTGCTGCATAAAACAGCATAAATATATTGAGTTGGCTAAAGTAATTTGATAACTAGTTGACATATGCAATTTGAGATTTTGTAGTGAGAATATTTAAAAGCTAGTTTACCAATTTTCAAGTACAGTTGCCTGTCATTCCCATGGTATTTAGTATATTTCTCAAAGCTTCTCTTCTGTTGTAAATATTGTAGCTTGACTCATGTCTGTGCAATTCTCACCTTCCAGTCATATGTAACTGAAATTCTATTTTTGGCTTCTCTGGGTATTTTTACAGATACTAAGTATGCAACATTTCATTTTGTTCCTCTTATTATTATAAAAGGACATAGAAAAATATAAAATTATAACTGTTGATGCTATGTACAATGGTAATTTAAAATTTATATAAAGCATGCCATTTAACAGTGGGCAAATGTAACTGTATCCGCAAACATTTGTCCTTTACCTATGATTTAAAAAAAAACTCAAAGTTTTAGTTTTAAACATATATTAGAGGGAGGAAAAAGGAAAGAAAAAAAGATGCCAGATATAATTTTTAAAGAGAAAATGTTACAAAAACATATGTGGTACATTATTGCCGCATCAGCGCAGGCTGGAACCAAGAATCTCGGCCGAGGGTGTCCAAGTTGAATGAATGCACAGAGCACAAGGTTGAGGTAGAACAGCTTTTTTTATTGTCTTGCTGGGGCTGGCTTTTATACCTGGCACCAAATGAGGAGGGGGCTGTGAAGGGACTGTAACCTGACCCTGGCAGGGAGCAAGGAATCGTCACCATGCACTCAAAATTCCTTCCCCTGCTCCAGGAGCCTCAAATGGGGGCAAGGATATCAACTCGGGGCTGCAGTTCCCACACGTTATTGTTGGTTCCTGGCTGCCCAGCTAGCTTAGACCCAAAATCACACAGAAACTATATTATTTAATTCACTGCTTGGCTCATTAGCTCTAGCTTCTTATTGGCTAATGCTTACATTTTAATTTAACCCATTTCTATTAATCTGTATATCGCCACGAGGTGATGGCCTATCGGCAAAGTTTCAGCACATCTATCTCTGGTGGCAGCTCTATGGTGTCCCTCTGACTCGGCTCTTCTTTCTCGCAGCATTCAGCCTACCTTTCCCTGTCTACCTAAGTTCTGCTTTGCTATAGGTTTAAAACAGTTTCTTTATTCATTAATGGCAATCACAGCATACAGAGGGAAATCACACATCACCTCCCCTTTTCTGTTTAAATAAAAAGGAAAGTTTGAACTTTAACGTAGTAAACTTACATATAGCAAAACATGTATAAAATAAGAATTACAGTTACAATATATCTACTTTATCTTTTATCATAACCAAGGAAAGCTATAACTATAAATTCTTCAACTCCATCAAAGATTCCAGAAGTATATAATATTACCTAAATAAACAGGAAGTACATTGTAAGTACTTCCAGAACTCTAGAATTGACGGAGACATCTCATTGCCTGGACAGTCACCCAAAGTTTTTCTGTACTGTTGGGGCACCCACCTTCAGTCTACTTGCCCATAGTATCTAGCAGACTTTTTTATGAATCAGGAAATGTTAAAGACGGTTCTGCCTATATTGGCATTTTATCAGTAATTTTCTTCTGTGTCCTTCAGAATGTCTGGCAGACTCTTTCATGAAGCAGGAACCCTGAAGGATCATCTTACCTTTAGGCAAGTTCAGCAGTCATCTCTCTGTGGGTACTGCATATCCAATTCACCAGTTCAGGCAAGAGCAGTTTCTTGCCCAAATAGCTAACCAACTCCATAAGGGGCCTCTTCAATGCCCATCTTCCTCTTGAATTAGCTTTTGCTGTCAGGAGCAGATGTGTCTCATTGTCATGAAAAGTATTAAACTCTTAAAACATGTTGAATGCCATATTCTGAAGGTCTCTGAAAGATTTGAAGAATAACCTATCTAACTGAAATATATGTTTATATATTTAGAAAATCTAACATGATTACAAGCTTCACTATTATAGATGACTATCTTCTAACCTATATTTTAATTAGACATTACATTTTAAATGAGTTGCACAAACACAATACTTTAATCAAGAGCAGAAATATACATATAACAAAATTGACCTAAAACTTGTAACAATAAACCAAGAGCCATACCAATGCAAAGTATCCACCTCTATAGCATATCCCCTTTAAATGTAAAGAAACATTTACAAACAATATTTGAAAATATGGGCGTAGTTTTCTCCATACTACTTCCTACTGATTGGGTGTAGTAATTTTGGGGTGTATTCATGGTGACCTTCAGGGGTCTTGTTCCATCAAATCACACCAGTTTGGAAGCAATCCACAGGTTCTCATTCTGTGGAAACAAAAGAAGAACCTATTTTCCAAAGCAACATATCCTTAGACCCAAATTTCAAAGTCATGATACCTTTATAATATACATGCTGGCTCAGCTTATCAGCCCACACAATAAAATGTCTCTCTGTACTTAGCTCCTTCACAGTCAAAAAATTCAAAGATAAGACAATAATATACATAATCCAGACTCTCTGTGAATTTTCCATTTTTGTGTGGCTTATTTTTCTTTATTCCTTGTAGTATATAACTATCTCTTTTTCTTCCCAAGCCTGCATACACTTATCCAACATTGTGACTTGTTTAGAGTTCTTTTACATCTAGATTTGTCTTTATTGTGTATCTATAATTATTTATTGTCTAACAGCACTTTTTAAAATGCCAAGCATTTCTTAAAACTTAAGCTTCATCATTACTAGGTTATATATGGTACTTCCCACTTGCCCTGCCCAGTCCAGCATGGTGGAGGCACTTGTGCCTCTGAGCTGCACACACCATCCCACTTCCAGGCATACAGCTGGTCTATGTTGCCCCTAATCAAGCCGCAGCATGCTTCACACAAACCCCATTCAAATGTTTGGTTTCCTGAAAGAGTCAGAATTCGTGCTAGCAGCATGGCCCATAGCCAAGAAGCTGCCATTTTGAAACAGTGCAGCTGCAACCACTGAATCATTAATACCTCTCTTAAAGGAGCCACAGCATGCCACCCCGAGCAAAACCCATCTGAAAAAAAAATGCAGTTAACTTGTTTTTTTTAGTGTCTAGAATTCCTTTTCAAGCCCTCTCAGGTTTATGTGGATGTAGTTACCCACGTTGGTACACCAATCTGTAGAAGGAGAGAGGATGCTTGTTGGTTCCTGGCTGCCTGACTTTAAATCACTGCTTGGCCCATTAGCTCTAACTTCTTGTTGGCTAACTCTTACACCTTAATTTAACCCATTTCTATTACTCTGTATATCACCATGAGGTCATGGCCTCCCAGCAAAGTTCAGCATGTCTATCTCTGGTGGTGGCTCTGTGGTGTCCCTCTGACTCAGCCCTTCTTTCTCCCAGCACTCAGTCTAGCTTTCCCTCTCTACCTAAGTTCTGCCCTGCTATAGGTTTAAAGCAGTTTCTTTATTCACTAATGGTAATGACAGCATACAGAGGGGACTTCCACATCACGTTATCGTCGTACCTAGCCTGCTACGTGCAGCAGCATATCTGAACTTGTTTCCATCTGCACAGAGTAGCTCTCCTTCCATCAGATGTTCTGATAAAGAGGACTACATTGAAAACACAGTACCAGATGACTTATGCAAACTTACGGGTTGATCACTTCCAAAAATTAAATAAGACGACCATTGTCCTTTTTATAGCACTGTGTTAAGACCATTGTCCTTTTTACAGCTCTGTGTTAAGGTTCAATAACAGGAGGCGGATATAAATGTATGCTAAGCAATTGTGTGTATGGGTGTTCACACTTTCCCTTGAGACACAGCAAATAACTGAAGTGTATGAAAAGCCTTACAGAATTCAGGGAAAAGCTTACATTTTCAAGGTCATTTCCCAAATGTAACAAGCAGCAAACATCTCAATACAGTTTGAAATACTCCTTCTATTCCCAGCAACAGTAATGATAAGCTATAGATCTCATGAATTGTTTATATATGAACTGTGGAACGAAAATATTTCTACCTATTTTTCATTTGCTCAAAGAAATTTCTTCAGAGAGAAAGACATCAATAAGCAATAATGCCACTAAGTGTTTCATTATGGCTTTGAGTATAAAGTTGTTTGTCTTTTACCTTTTTAGAAAACTTTCACTGTAAATTTTCAAACATCTTAGTTAACTTATCACACAAAAATTTTTACTTAATAAGACTACATGCTGTTTTTTTTTTCTTTTATAATATGGTCTCCTCTAGGTCTGAACTATGATGACTTGGTTCTTTGCTACTTAGATGTATAATAAACAGCTTAAACATCTGTGCCCAGGTTTCGAACTGCCAATATTTGGTTCACCAATAAAGTGATTTGAAACCTAAGTCCATGTTTTCCTTTAGAGATACCTGTCATTTTTTTTTTAAAAAAAATGTGTCTGCAGACCTCTTTCTAAGTTTCATCTATCCAATGTTTCCTGATTAGATTGCTCATTAGCTCATTTAACATGGATGCACACATGAATTTGTTTTCATCAAGCTCACAAAAGCCAGCTTCATTTGCAAGCAATTATTAATTAATAACACTTTTTAAAAGCAATATTTTAATATGCAATTGAACTGAGAGAGTTTCTCTCATTGAACATGTAGAAATGTGTATCTCTCTATGCCACTGATTAAAATCAGCGAATCTGTAATAGAATGAAATAAGGAAGAGGGCAGATACAAAGGAAGATGTCTATCATGGGTTCATATTAAGTCCTGTCATTAGAAGGTCAGCCAAGTTTGTCCATTCAGCCTTTTGACATTGCAAGATGATGGCACCTATGGAGCTCATACTAGTCACAATATGATTAAAAAAAAAAACCCTCAAGACATTTTTAAGGAAATCTATGGTTTTGTGTTGGACCACACTCAAAGCTATCTTGGGCCATGTGTGATCTGTGTCACTTGGGTAGGAAAGGCTCTCCACAAGGGAGGATTTCATTTTGAGTTATTTACTATCATTTTTATGGGAATTTCCTTCAGCTTTGTCTTTTCTCCAAGGAGAGCCTAGTCAGCAAGTAACTTCTTTTCCAAGTACTTTATATTCTAAAAATCAAATATTTACTCAATCTGACATTGAGATAGCCAGTGAATTTCTTAAAGAGCAAATACCTCAACTATACAAGCAATGAAACGTCCCCAATGCTATCAAACATTTTTTGCAGTTAGTGTCCAAGTTAAGTAGGTACATGAAACATAATTCAGAATTAAATCAACTTCTTATAAAACATTCCACAACTAAATAAGTTTTATTCATGAGAGTAAAAAAAAGATAAATATGACCTGGCTGTATAAGGAAACTTTCAAAATATTTTTCATTGTGCTATAGGAATAGAACATGCTATAGTTTACATTAATCTCTATAATTGTATAGACTAATTTGAGTCTATGAAATTATTATCTAGTATTGTTATACCTTTATAAATAGCAACAATCTCATAAATCAATAGAAACATCGGTTAAAAAGCAATAATAGTTTTTATGTCCATTAATTTAGTTTGTTGCTAATTTTATATTGCACAGTTTGTTCTAATATTTTTCCCTTCTATTCCCATAACCCCAAAACCCATCCCACACTATGCTCCCCTATTTCAGACTCCTTCCCAGATTTATAACTTTTGGGTTGTTTTGGGACCTGTTTACTTTTAGGCAGAGCCTTCTGTGAAAATTTTTCATTAGAGATTTTTATTAGAGTTTGTTGGGGGCCCCACTAGACTCAAAACTGAAGGCATTATCCTCACTTTTCCTTACTTTCTCAGTAGCAAAAATTGCAGCTAAAGCCTCACTGATCTCCTAAGACCCTGCCAATGAACAGTAAGGTCAGGCATTGCCAGGAATGGGCTCAGGGTACAATCAACTATTATTATTATTGTTGTTGTTGCTGTTGTTAATTTTTTCGAGATTATAATTAAATTGTTTCCTCTTTGCCCTCCTTTCCTCCAGTCTCTTCCATATACCCCTACTTATTCCATTTCAAATTCATGGCCTCTTTTCCACCAGTTGCTGTTACATGCATATATGTTTATGTTCATACACATATAAATACATAAAATCATCTTCATGTGATGTGGGAGTGTCATATATCAATCTGTTGATTTCATTGGTTAATTAAATAAAGAAACTGCTTGTCCTGATAGGTTAAAACATAGGTGGGGAGGAATAAACAGAATAGGATGCTGGGAGGAAGAGGAAGTGAGCTCAGACTCTGCTGTGCTCCCGGAGAGACTTGACAGCTCTGCTCTCTGGAGTAGAGACGCCAGGCTCGGCTCTCCCAGGCAGCTCTGACCCAGGATGGACGTAGGCTAGAATCTTCCCGGTAAGCGCACCTTGGGGTGCTTACACACATTATTAGAAATGGGCTAAATTAATATGTGAGAATTAGCTTAGAAGAGGCTAGATAGAAATGGGCCAAGCAGTCTTTAAATGAATACAGTTTGTGTGTTGTTATTTCGGGCATAAGCTAGCAGGCTGCTGGGGTGCTGGGGACGCAGCCCCGCCACTCTTATTTCAACAAATGGCTGCCCAATGTGAGGATAACTGAATCCACAAAAAGCCTGAGAAAGCTTGGGAAAGAATGGAGTGAAGCATGTTTTCTTGGTAGCAGAAATTTCTTGGGTCTGCTTCACTTGCTAGAGGCAAGCAAGCACTCTCATCTAAGAGAGGCTTCCTGACTCAGCTTCAGCTGCAAAACGCTGCAGCTCATTAAGAGGTTCTGCCACGAAACACTTAAATGGTGTTGACGAAAATCTGAACACATGCTTTTCGGTTTTCAGCCGTAGCAGGAAAAAAGCTGCTCCGTTTAAAAAATGCTGGCTTTCTGGGCCATCCTGCCAGGGAAAACTCTGACTGTTTGAGGTAGGAGGGCCGGCTAGAGAGAGAGAACTTGAGTGTTGTCTGTTGTAGCTCGCTGGCTGGCAAGGACCTTGAAACGCCATAGAGTTGTGGCTATAAACATGGCTACAGCCTGTATCTCCACCATGAGGCTGGAAAGCTAAGGAATGGACTGGATCTACCTGGCAAAGCAACAGTTTTAATCCTACTCATATTGCTCAGTAATTTAAAGGCTTATGTGGTCAGAAAAAGAGAGATATACAGTAAAGAGAGATTCAAAGACAAAGAAAATTTCTAAATGGTTTACTGTGTGTTAAAAATATATGCAAGCTAAAAGTTAAAAGTTCTTAAAAGTAAAAAATGGAACAAAGAGAGTAGTTGGGTGTGGTAGTACACACCTTTAATCCCAACACTTGGGAAGCAGAGGGAGATTGACCTCTGTGACTTCAAGGTGTGGTAGCACACACCTTTAATCCCAGTGCCTAGAAGGCAGAGACAAACAGATCTCTGTGAGTTCAAGGTGT
>NW_026068238.1:543127-584108 GCF_014885135.2 Alexandromys fortis
TGATGTGGGAGTGTCATATATCAATCTGTTGATTTCATTGGTTAATTAAATAAAGAAACTGCTTGTCCTGATAGGTTAAAACATAGGTGGGAGGAGTAAACAGGAGGAAGAGGAAGTGAGGTAAGACTTCTCAGACAGACTCGGACAGCTCTGCTCTAGAGCAGAGAGGCCATGCTCAGCTCTCCCGGGTAGACACGATAGCTCTGCGCTCAGAGACACACACAATGAAGCCCCGACTCAGGATGGACATAGGCTAGAATCTTCCCTGTAAGCACACCTTGGGGTGTTTACACACATTATTAGAAATGGGCTAGTCCAGGTGTGAGAGTTAGCCGAGAAGAGGCTAGATATCATGGGCAAGCAGTGTTTAAAAGAATACAATTTGTGTGTTGTTATTTCGGGCATGAGCTAGCAGGCGGCTGGGGTGCTGGGGACGCAGCCCCGCACTCTTATTTCAACATTCATGTATCATTTATACTTTTGGATAACCAATTGGTATGTTCTTTACATTAGTAGGAATTTTACTTAAATACTTAAGTGGAGCTGGACCATGGTGGTGCATGTGTTTAATTCCAGCACTCAGGAGGCAGAAGTAGGTGGATATCTGTGAATTTGAGGTCAGTGTGGTCTACAAAGTGAGTTCCAGGACAGCCTGGACTGTTTCACAGAGAAACACTGTCTTGGGGGAAGTGGGGGGAGAACCTTAAATGGAAAATGTAATGATATTTGGGTGATGTAAATTCTGAATTAATAAAAAACACAGATAATAAACAAAAATGACTTGATGTTGAGAAAGATCACTGGAGAGATATGTGAGATGTTTCTGTGATATTATCATGTAGGATAGTGAAGGAAAAAGCTGAGGACAGAGTAAGTGTAGGTATTTTTCACATTTATAGAAAACTCAAAAGTAATGGTTTCAGGTTTTTAAAAAAATGTTTTGTGAATGTCCATAAACTGTAAGCTAACAGATAAATTATCTCAGGCTTTTTATAAGGGGAAATTCTAAAACTCAAATAGAAAATTAAACTTGTAATTCAGCCAGATGATTTAAAGTGGTATATTTAATATCATTATATTAAATTCAAGACATCATCCCATGTTACTATCAGAGAGGAGGAGCAGATAAGTGGGCTGCAAAGTCACATGAAGTAGCCATGCATTTTTGACATTGATGTCATATACTCACATATTTTTAGTAAGACTTCTCCTAAGCAATCTCTTTACCTATTTAAAAGCTCACTAATCCTAGATGCTTGACCGCATCTATGAATACATGGCACCTTTACACATTTTCACTTCAACTTGCCTTTCATACAATAAAGGAAGAAATGGGCCAGATCTTCATTTTCTGCTAAAATGATACCTCTAGCATACTAAGGCAGGTCTGTAAGAAAAGCAGTCTTCTCCTCAAATCCCCTGGAACAAAGATAAATTCAAGGGTTTTTTCCCTAGGATATTTAGGAATTCCCTGAACCTTTAAAGTCTCAGTAGAGCTTGTCAGGCACCTGGGAGACCCGGAGTCTATAAAACAGTAATAAACCCTTGAGGTAAGATTCGTCAAAGTGAAGAGCTTCCTGACTCAAAGAGGAGAAGCCTGCAACAGATGCTTCTGAACAAGAGGAGGCTGGCTACTACCACAGTGAGTGAAGTATTCTGGAAAGAAGTGATAGCTGCTACTGATCTCTGAGAAAGTCCACTCAAACAGTGCTGTATGAAACAACCACTTGTCATTTAATTCAGTGACAAAAAAAAAAAAAAAAAAAACAAACCCACACACCAGTAATTTGTTTTCCATGACAAAAATGATCAAAACTAAAAGGATTGTATTGTTGAGTTAGAAAGTGTTTGGTTTGGAAATTATATTAGAGAATTTGATGTTTGGGTAAATGATTAAAATTACATTATTGATTAGTTGTATTTTCTATGTACTATTTATCATCTTTGCCAATAGCTGAGGAGTCAGTGCTCTGAGTTCACACTGTATTTTAGAAAGCTGAATGGGCACTGTGGTTTTTGGTTTTGCTTTATTTTGTTTTGTTTGACAACTTTTCTGAGAGTCGGTTTTTCAAGCATGCATGAGAATTATATAAACCATTAATCCAGTTCATGTGGTATTGTAGAGAATGCCGCATGCTTAGGGAGAAGCCTCCTCACTGAGCAGTTAACCCAAAGAAAGCCCTTTCTTTCACACAAATATTTCACTTGTGCTTTCTAATGATATCTGTTATTTTATTCACAAATTCCAAGATATTCAAATATTCAAATTGTAACCAGGACTATGCCAAGCCAGATTAAAACTACCAGTTTAAGAAGCTGGGATTTATCTGGGTAGGGAGCTTTTCCACTACTTGATAGTCAGTTTCAATATTGCAAACATGCTTCTGTTTAAACATTTTCATAAGGTTGGTAATTTGTCTCTGACAGGTGACTTCTAACTCAAAAAATGTGTGAGACTGTATGTAATATTATAGTTTGACTTTGAAAAGGAAAAGCTGTATGGTTCTATAAATAAGATTTTATTTATATCTATATATCCTTATCCCTTAGGTTTATTCACACAAACTATCAATAGTATTTACTTAGTCTATGTGCCTATAGAAACTCCAGTACTATGATCCAGTAAACGTGTTGTGACTTTACCACTGTAATATGGAACTGGTTAAATTAATTAACACAGTGTTAATTTCATTCTTATTTTTTCTTTTTTATTTCATATGTGTTTCTGAGTATATATGCAGGTTTTGTTTATTTATATTTCCATTTTCTTTCATCCACTATTTTTTAAGCTAAAATTAGTGATGCGGAACAGGATAAAATTAAGCTTATTTTTGTACAATACTCTCAAGTATATGAATGATTCATAAAGATGATTTATATATTTTAGATGTTATATATGTTTGTGTATGGATACATATATTTACATATGTATGCACATATCTATATCTATAATCTAACTCATACACAATTCACTATAGTATCTTATGCATCATCTTAATGAGTTCATGTATATGTATACATATATAGTTTAAATCACATCTTAGGCTTAGTATATACACAGATTTTTTTTGATTTACAAATATAACATAGAATTTTATTTGCAATATCTGAAATTTACCTAGAAGGGTTGTGTTAAACTGAATTCTATGGCAGAACAGAAAGGATTGCTAATTGATTAAACTTTAGAAAGTGCACTAATTTCTTTTTCACTCTCATTTCATAGAATTAATCCACATAACAACATTAAAATACAGCACTATTATTGCAAGTTTAACTAATAGAAATAAAATATTGTTGAAATAAACTTACTAAGTTCAATCATTTGAATTAAGCAAATTTATATACATTTATAAAAATATCATTGATACTAATCGCATACATATTTCAGAAAATGTCTCAAAAACACTCAAAGAGTTGTAAAAGCAAATATTTTAGTATGAGTAGGTGGGGATAAATACATAATCAGAATTCCAACTCTTATGTAACTACAGAACTAAAAGCTGTTAATCCTGTCAGGTAGTGAGATGATGTTCTTTGGCGGAGATAAAATTGTGGTTATTTAAAAATTAATAAAATTTAGACAGGATTTCACTCAATGGGTATAAAAGATACAAAGAAAAGATGGTCCAGCTACAGCACTGAGCTTGAGGGAATGGGTAAATTAACAAACTGAGAAAAGAATATAAATTTAGATTTGATGAGCAATGAATTTATCAGTATTAATCTCTATGAAAGTAATTTATTCTGTTATTTCTGATTTTAAGGATAGATGAGTCAAATAATAATAGTCTCATTCAAACAGGAAAATCAGCATAAAAAGGTAACTAAAGACAAACCTCTCATGCATTGCAAATTATAATTCAAATCCATTACAATTCTTTCTCACTTCTTATCCTCCTAACCACAAAGCAAATAAGCAGGTGTTTCATAGATGATCAGCTCACTCATTTTTCTGAAAAAAAAAAAGTCTATGCAGATTTATAAGAGTTAAAATAACTAAAAATAAACTATATATTGTACAATGTACATGCAAAGAGATCCTCGAGTGTGGCAAGAGTGGAAGTATACATCAGGGATTTAGGACTCGGAACAGAGAAAACACTGAAAATATATTTAAACAAACATGTCAGTGTGATCGCGAGCTCTGTTAGTTCAGTCACTATGGTGAGGGCGATCTACAGTGTCTAATAGTTGAGAGTGTAAGACACAGAAGCCTGAGCTTTGTTCTTGACATTAGAAAGTTCTGAACTCAGACTCTAGTAGTTTCACAAACATACAAGCATTTTCTTTAGGAATCATTTAAAGGACAGGATTATGGAAGAAAGCACACATTTTTCCTAACGGTTCACCAGTGATTAACATGTATAACCAGCCACAAACCTTACAACCTGTTACTCCTAGTCTCTCTAATCAGCTGTCCTTGAATTTGTTGCTAAAGCAAATTTGTCTTCATGAATATAGCAGCATCCATACTTTGTTTTTCTCTTTGTTTTCATACTGAGTAATTCCTGCTGTTTTGTCTTTCAGTGATTTCTTCCTTTTAAAATGTAAATTGTATGGATCTTTTGTAGTTTATTTTTTCATTTAACAATAAATGTGTAATCATTTTCTTCTCAGTTTTTTTTTTGACTCTCATAAATAGTGCATAGGAATAATTTTAAGTATATCTTTTAAACAAATTCAAAGTAATGCAATCACTGGGTAAATAATCAGGAAATCATAAATCTGTGTTTAACTTTAAAACAGACTATCAAGTCATTTTCCATAAAGGCTGTACAATTTTATATCCTCTCAGCATTTTCTAAGAATTCTAATTGTCCCACAATCTCTGCCTATAATTGGATGACAAAGTTTGAAATTCCCATGCTTCAATTTTGCTATTCCATATATAAAATTTCCATTTTACTTTATACTGCATTTTAAAGTTCTCTGATTTGATTTCTCTTTTGTAGAATTGCGAGTGTCCTGAATTCCAATCCCATCTAAATCTCGCCATGTCAGGTCCGAGTAATACGTCCAATTGGCCCACTTTTTCCTTCATTGGGATTCCTGGTCTAGAGGCTGCACATATGTGGATCTCCATCCCTTTTTGTCTCCTGTACCTGGTAGCACTTGGGGGCAATATTCTACTCCTCCTTCTAGTTAGAGCAGAGCAGAGCCTTCATGAACCCCAGTTTTATTTCTTAGCTATGCTAGCCCTTACTGATCTAGGCCTTTCATTGTCAACAATGCCTAGTGTCTTGGCCATCTTCTGGTTTGATATCCATGATGTCGGTTTGGATGCCTGTCTGACTCAAATGTTCTTTATCCACACTCTCTCCTCTGTCGAATCAGGTGTTCTGGTGGCCATGGCTTTTGACCGCTTAGTGGCTATCTGTGCTCCATTAAACTATACAAGGATCCTGACTCACCAAACTGTTGTCTGCCTCAGTGGTGCTGCCCTCATACGAGGAGCCACGCTATTGGCCCCACTGCCTTTTTTTCTTAAGACATTTCCTTTCTGTGGAGCCAACATCCTCTCACACTCCTACTGCTACTACCCAGATATGCTGAACTTGGCCTGTGGAGATGTCACGGTCAGTAGCGTCTACGGATTGGTCTGTGTACTTTGTACATTTGCAGTGGATGCAATCTTCATTGTAGTTTCATACGTGAAGATCTTGGGCACTGTGATGAAATTGGGGATCCAAGGTCGAAACTTGAAATCCCTACAAACCTGTGCCTGTCACCTCTGCACAGTGCTGGTGTTCTACTTGCCTCTCATCAGCCTAGCAGTACTGCATCGTTACGCGCAGGAAACTTCTCCACTTCTCTACACCACCATGAGCAATGCCTACCTCCTCGTGACCCCGCTGCTAAACCCTCTGGTGTATAGTCTCAAATCCAGGCAGATCCAAGCTGCCCTCAGTAAGCGATTTGGGGTACAACGTGTTGTTGCTGGTGAATAAGATTTTTCTAAATATGAGAGATGGCAATGATCTTCAAAATATTACTCAGGCGCTATTATGTGCCAAACAGTATTATAGGCACCATGAATTCTAACACTAAAAAGGACTCATTTCCATAAATCAGGAAAGTAAGGAGGAGAATAGGAACAGAAAGCTTTTAAAAGAGCACAAAGATGATTGCTTGTTGATGAATGGTGGTCGTTTGGAATTAAATCAGTAGGACAAATCAGTAGGTATCTGAGTTGAAAGCTACTAGTTTGTGGACTGAAATAATACTATCATGACTGAGAAGTTGATGGATCAAACTCTGTGTGGTATATAAACCATGAAAGTCTGATTACATAGAGAAACCTGCACATAATTCTTGATTTCAATGTTACTTAAGATACTAAAAAATAAAAAAATGATAAATACATGACTATGTATTACAATTACATATTAATTGATGTTCTCAAAGTTCCAATGAGCACTAAGACTAGCTAAATATACTGCTTGAAAAGATATTTTTAAAAGTATAAGAAGTGGTTAATCTTATTAATTAAGAATTAATATTTTACTCAGCCCTTGTTCTGTTTCCGATTGCAAGTTTAACACAGGGATTGGCATCTAGACTTCTACAACAGAGATGCAGCTTTTCTCCAAATTTTCAGAGAGGATAAATGAATTTGTTGTTAAAGTTAGAGGTGTATGCAAATGAAGAATTATCATTCTGGGGTCAAGCTGAGAAGGACAGGAGGAAGAGAAACTCAATTGTCTCTGATGATAAATAAGCACTTAGCAGAACAGAAAAAATAGGAATCTGCATTAAGAAAGTTTTAAGGCTGCCCATGTGTATTGGTTGACCCTAAAGACATACACACAAATAACATTCCAGACTGAGCAGGTCATATTTAGGAATATATATGTGTACACATATGCATATATACATGTAACAATGATTAGTGAAAAAAGAGATTATAAATTTGAAAGAGAGCAAGAAGAACTAGATGGGAAAGTTTGGAAGGAGGAATGGGAAGGGAAAATGATTAATTATAATATAATGTGAAATTAAAAGAGTTAACAAAAATGAAGAGAAAAATTTAAATGAGTTTCTAAAGGTTAACTGAAGTCATTGATCACAACGTTTTTAGCATCTGTTTGACACATATAGTGTGTATCAGACAAGGAAGGCAAAATTATCATGCAGCTTCCACTCTAGAATTAAAATTAGGACAAAACTTACAATGAAGTAGTCAGTGGGACCTGAGTTTTGTTTGGCTTGGTATATAAAGTGGGAGGTTTCATGGGGAGATGGTGAGAACTGGGGTCAAGAGCTTCTTGGAAGACAGATAATTCCATGAATAAAATATTGAAGGGTTGATATTGTTCCTGGTTCCAAAAGCATTCACCTGGTTCTTCTCTGCCAGATGTTTACGGGCTAGAGGAGGTGTTCTAACAAGCATTGGGGGTGGCCTCCTTTCTGAGAAAGGGATCATTTGAGAAGCATAAGAGCCACAAATTATACAAGGTTCTATCTAGAACAGCTTTCCCATCTTATGCTTCAGTCACGATGCTTTTCTACTTGGTGCTTCCTTCTCTACTTGATGCATTCTTCTCACCAGAAGCTTCATGGCTCCAACTCCCAAGCAAAAGCGAAGAGATCTGCAAGAAGTTATCAATAGTCACCCAGGGTTTGAAGACAAGAGGCAGTTTTTCTTTGAGGGGTTTCTTGCTTGTTTGTAGAATGTATGTGATATCTCTATAATCAACATTCTATCAAATGTTTTTCTGGGCTATCATCACAAAGATTTTAAACTTGAATATGAATTTACGCTTTATACTAGAATTTTTCAGGGACTGACATGCTCCTTTCCATTTGGATTATGACAAACAAAAGATACAAAGCAACTTTGTGTATTCATCTTTCCTTGTGATTTAGAAACTACTGTCAGAATAAATAATAAAAAGATAATAACAAGACAAAATGGAAGTAGATGTGGGTGGTGATTCAGAAAGAAGTAGAGGCCTAAAATCAATGAATCTTTAGCCATCCTTATATTTGGATTCACAATGTTATTGTGAATGCCTGACACATCACTTTTTTTTTTAACTTACAAAAGAAGTAATAGGACAGTGTAAGGAAATGAACTAGTGATTTAACGGTATTTTACAAAAGTCAGATTTATTCATATCTCATCTCATTCTCTATGAGGATATTTTTTGCTGATATATCTGACCTGAAGGATTGACATGAGATTAATTCTTGCAATGGTTGTGCTTAGAACAAAAGGGGAGAAGCAAAGGAAAATGTGAGGGACAGGTAACAAACAAGGAATCATAATCACTACATCAACAAATTAGATTTGTGAATAAATGTCTGTATTATGTGATTGGCAATAAATGAAGTAATGGTATTTGGTTCTGGTTTAGTGCAGTTCAATTGTAGGTGGCAACATTGTGAATACTGAATATGATACCTGACTCTGATCTGCAATTACAGTGTTGAACAGGAAAAAGGTATTTGAAATAGAGAATTACAACATGTATAAAGTAACTCTACAACTGCTTTTAAATAGATATTTCATGGAAAAACAACATAACTATGAAAATAAAACATTGTTTTATTTGGAAAATCACTGTTATTAATCTTGTACCTTCAGTATTTCACCACACAACTAGCCTAAAGAGTTACTATTTTATATTTACTATTAAATTCTAACATGGTCTTTGTCTTAATATATTTCAACTTAGAATTATTACTCTTCATTGAATTTTTATTATTTATCAGATAGTGTTAAAAAGTACAAGAGCCTGAAGAAATGATTGGAGCTTAAAATGGTTTGCCACTCTTCCAGTAGACCCTAGTTCAGACCAGAACCTGTTGTGGAATAATCCTCTTGTATACTGTAAAGATTTGTCATTTGAATTGGTTTAATAAAATGCTGATTGGCCAGTAGCCAGGTAGAAAGTTAGGAGAGGTGACCAAACCAAGGATGGTGGGAAGGAGAAGGGTAGAGTCAGGAGTCACCAGCCAGATGCAGAGGGAGCAGGAGATGGATGTGCCATGCTAATAAATGTACTGTCAAATGGCAAAGTGTAAATAAGGAATATGGGTTAACTTAAGAGCTAGTTGATAATAGTCCTGAGCTATTAGTCAAGCACTTACAATTAATATAAACCTCTGAGTGATTATTTGGGACCAGGCAGTCAGGACAGAAAATGTTCATTTATAAGAACATTCAGTAGCTCATAACCACTTGTAACTGAATCTTAAAACGAGTGGATGTTTTGTCTGGCTTCACACAGGCACCTATACACAAGTAACATACAATCACAGAAAAATGTGTATGTGTGTTCATGTGCACACATAGGCATACATGCAGAAACACACATAATGAATAAAAATAAAACAAATCTTAGAAATAAAATTTATTTTACAAATATTTTTCCTCTCACAATCCTTACATAGAGGATACCATTAGTAACTCTCAACTGAGGAAGCACTCAGACAGACAGGGCCACATGTTTTCCTCAACAACATATCATATAAGTTTGAAGACACTTTAAAATTACTCACTATATTCTTGTTTTTAACCAAATATGAAATGCGATTTAATATATTCTAAAGATGTCCAGTACCTACTATTTAGATGTCATGGTATAAATACTCATTATTGCACTTTTATTTTATTTTCTTATTAAATCCATGTATTAGAAAAGCTTAGATCAGGATGGGTTTGCAATAAGAGCTCTAAAATACATCACGTAAACTTTATAGATGAACCCTACTTTCTAATGTTTGGAACATTTCCTCTAAAAATTTCATTTTTTTCTCAAATTTCCCAACAGCAGTATACCTTTGTTTAACAATCAAAATAATTCATTTTAGTAAAATTTGAGCCATATAGCTGTACACAAGGAGTTCACAAAAAGAGCTGTTTGAATCTAAGTGGGTCATAGGGATCATCACTTCCAGAATGACACACTTGTTGGTTTTAGGAATGCCTTTCTTAGTCATTTATTTCAAACAAAAAGAAACCCTACTTTCTAAAAGAAGTATAGTAATGCTATACATGTGCATAGTCTGCCCACAAGGAAAGTATCTCAGCACACTGGCTAGAAGTGAATGAAAGGCTCTTGCTCCTCTGTTTTCAACATCTCTGCTGCCTTTCATCCTACCTTAAATACAAACGGTTTACAAAGCATACTTCCCATTCTTTGTTTCCCTGCTTGGAGGTCTTGTACTGAAT
Organism: Alexandromys fortis; assembly: GCF_014885135.2. Classification (NCBI taxonomy): domain Eukaryota; kingdom Metazoa; phylum Chordata; class Mammalia; order Rodentia; family Cricetidae; genus Alexandromys; species Alexandromys fortis. The sequence goes on from NW_026068238.1 coordinate 553,305, forward strand.
GCTCTGGTGACAGGTGTGAGAAAAGGATCAACACTGGGCACACTTCATTGTAAACAACTTGCTGGAGAGACGAACAAACAGAATGCCAAATTAGGAGTATTTGTTAATATGAATTTCCCTGGTATCATCTCAAGGCTGAAGAGGATCTACAGGGGTCTTCAGTAGTTTCTTCCCCATGGCAAAGATAAATATTTATCTTGCTTGCTTGTAGGCAGAGGGCAGAAAATATCCCTGTTTATTCCCCACCCCTCCTTCTCCTTGCTTTGTTTGATATGGTCTTGCTGTGTTGTCCATCCTACCTTTTCTTCTGCAATGCAATATTGCTAGTATGAACAATCATTCCTAACCACCCCGTGCTTTCTCTCTCTCTCCCTCTCCCTCTCCCTCTCCCTCTCCCTCTCCCTCTCCCTCTCCCTCTCCCTCTCCCTCTCCCTCTCTCTCTCTCTCTCTCTCTCTCTCTCTCTCTCTCTCTCGCTCTCTCTCTCTCTTTCTCCTCCTCCTCCTCCTCCTCCTCCTCCTCCTTTTTTTTTTTTTTTGATTTTTCGAGACAGGGTTTCTCTGTGGCTTTGGAGCCTGTCCTGGAACTAGCTCTGTAGACCAGGCTGGTCTCGAACTCACAGAGATCCGCCTGCCTCTGCCTCCCGAGTGCTGGGATTAAAGGCGTGCGCCACCACCTATAGCTTGAAATCAGGCCCCATGTATTTCTTAAGAAAATAAATAGAATTTAGCTGAGAGACTCAATGACTTATTTAAACTTAGTTTTTTGTTCTTACATCCCATCTACAGTTTCCTCTCCTCCTTCTCCTCCCAATCCCTCCTTTAGTCAGTCCTTCCACCTCATCTACTCCTCCTCCCCTGTTTCTCTTCATAAAAGAACAGGACTCCTGTGGACATAATCCATCATGTATATCAAGGTGCGGTAAGACTAGGCATCTTCTCTCCTATTAAGGAAGGACAAAGCAGTCAAATAGGAAGAAAGGATTCCAAAAGCAGGCAGTAGAGTCAAAGACAGCCCTGGTCCCACTGTTAGGAATCTCACAAGAAGGTCAAGTTGCACAACTGTATCATATGCAGACTGCCTGGGTCATTCCCATGCAGGCTCCCTGGTAGTCAGTTTAGTCTCTGTGAGACCCTAAGAACTCAGATGAGTTGATTCTGTGGGTTTTCTTGTGATGTCCTTGACTCCATTGGTTTCTATAAATCTTCCTCTTCCACAGGGCTCCCTGAGCTCTGCCTAGTGTTTGCTGGGGTTCTTCACATCTGTTTCCACCACCAGTTGCTGGGTGAAGCCTCTCTGACAGCAGTTAGCCTAGGCACCGATCCATGAGTATAGCAGAATCATTTCATTTATTTTCATAACAATGTAATACTAGATTTTTTCAAAATATACAGCAGATATTTTGTTTAATGTATTTATTGGTCTTTAAATTAATATGTTTTAGCAAATCTTGTATTCGATATTTTTGGAAAATTAACATCACTTAAAATGTTTCTTGACAGAGACCATGCATGGAAACAAAAGTCTTAGAGGATACTTGTGTTGAGGGAATACTTACTTTGTATCTGATTTGCAATCATATCATATGCTAGCATTTATTAAAATGCTTTTAAAAACCCTATTTCTTAAATATCCTTTGAAATTTTATATCATCTTTATACATCTATGATAATTAAAAATTAATGAATATTTTAAAAATATCATTATGTATTTGTATTAGTAACTTTTTTTTTTTTTGGTTTTTCAAGACAGGGTTTCTCTGTGGCTTTGGAGCCTGTCCTGGAACTAGCTCTGTAGACCAGGTTGGTCTCGAACTCGCAGAGATCAGCCTGCCTCTGCCTCCCGAGTGCTGGGATTAAAGGCGTGTGCTACCATCGCCCGGCATTTATTTTAAAAAGAAGCACTTGTTTTCATTTTATGATAAGCATTTGCCTGCATTTACATATGTACACTATATGAGTTTCTGGATTGCACAGTAGCCAGAAGAGGGCATCTAATTCCCTGAAATTGGAGATACAGATGGTTGTGAGGCACAACATGGGTGCTGAGAAACAAACTTGGATGCTATGTAAGATCTCTTTGATCTTGGCCATTCTTACAGGTGTAAGATGGAATCTCAGAATTGTTTTGATTTGCATTTCTCTAATGACTAAAAATGTTGAACATTTCCTTAAGTGTCTTTCAGCCATTTTAGAATTCTCTGTTGAGAGTTCTCTGTTTAGGTCTGTACTCCATTTTTTATTGGATTATATGTTCTTTTGATGACCGATTTCTTGAGTTCTTTGTATATTTTGGAGATCAGACCTCTGTCTGATGTGGGGTTAGTAAAGATCTTTTTCCATTCTGTAGGCTGTTGTTTTGTTTTGTTGACTGTGTTTTCTGCTTTACAGAAGCTTTTCAGTTTCAGGAGGTCCCCTTTATTGTTTCTCTCAGTGTCTGTGTTGCTGGGGTTATACTTAGGAAGTGGTCTCCTGTGCCAATGTGTTCAAGTGTACTTCCCACTTTCTCTTCTATAAGGTTCAGTGTGACTGGCTTTATAACACTGAAGACAACTTATGCAGGAAAGGTGGTGGGGGAAAGGGAACACTCTTGCATTGCTGGTGGGAATGCAAGCTGGTACAGCCCCTGTGGATGTCAGTGTGGCGATTTCTCAGAAAATTAGGAAACAACTTTACTCAAGACCCAGTAGTACCACTTTTGTGTATGTATCCAAAGGATGCTCAATCGTGCCACAAGGACATGTGCTCAGCTATGTTCATAGCAGCATTGCTTGTCATAGCCAGAACCTGGAAAGAACCTAAATACCCCTTGCCCCTCTACCAAAGAATGGAAAAGGAAAATGTGGTACATTTACACAATGGAGTACTACACAGCAGAAAAAAATAATGACATTTTGAATTTTGCAGAAAAATGGAGCTAGAAAATATTATTTTGTGTGAGGTAACCCAGACACAGAAAGACAATTATCACATGTACTCACTCATAAATGGTTTTTAAACATAAAGCAAAAAAAAAAAAAACAGCCTACAAACCACAATCCCAGAGAACTTAGACAACAATGAGGACACTAAGAGAGACTTCCATAGATCTAATCTACATTGGGAGTAGAAAAAGGCAAGATCTCCTGAGTAAATTGGGAGCATGGGGACCTTGGAGGAGGATTGAAGCAGAGAGGGGAGAGGCACGAAGAGCAGCAGAGAAAAAATGTAGAGCTCAATAAAAATCAATAATAAGAAAAGAAAAAAATCTCCTCAATTTTATATTGAATATAATATACAATAATGTATATAAATGTCACAAAAATTCATTTAAATATATTTAATTGACTCTTTTTAAAGAAACTCTAGGAATTAGTGTACTCTAGAATAGTAAGCAAGGTTGAGAAATTTCACAGTTCGCATTTTTAATTAATTTATTTTACATCCCAACCACAGTTTTCTCTCCTTCCTCTCCTCCCAGTCCCTCCTCCACCTCACCTCTGTGCCCCCCCACCACCAATTCACTCCTCTTCCATTTCTTCTTAGGAAAGGACAAGTCTCCCATAGATATAAAGAAAGCATGGTATATAAAGTTGCAGTAAGACTAAACACCTCCCATTTATTAAGGCTGGAGAAAGTGATCCGTATGAGGGGTTGGGTTCCAAATTTCTTAACTATCAGTAATAGGCTAGGAATCCCTTGTGGGTATAGATCTTACTGAGGGTGGTCACGGCACTGGATTATTGTTGGAAGGCTGCTTGTTCACTTCCTGGCTGCACAGACTCCCAAAAATAATCACACAGACTCTATATTATTTAAAACACTCTTTGGCCGATCACTTAAGTGTTTTGTTAGCTAGCTCTCATATCTTTGGTAACCTATGTCTATTATTTTAGATATTACCACGAGACTTGTGGCCTACCAGCAAGTTTCCAGCTGGCAACTCACATCTTTCCCCTCTGGCAGCTCCATAGTGTCTCCTAACTCTTCCTCCCAGCATTTTGTTTAGTTTTCCCCACCTACCTCTATTCTGCCCTGCCAAGACCAAAACGGTTTCTTTATTCATTAACCAGAAAAAGTAACACATATACAGAAGGACCCTCCACACCACTGGATAGATCACCAGTACCACTGTAAAACAAGACAAATGAACAGTTCTAAAACTGATGTAGTTCAAAGTGTGAGGTTATTGGTGTTTTTAGATGTAGTTCTTCATAAGAAATTAGAAAAAGAAAGTAGAAAAATGAATTTAATTCTGATATTTGGGGCTTCAATCTATTGGAAAGTATGAAACTGTCATGGAACTAATGTAATTAATACAAAAGAGCAAATTCATTAAAATAAAATAATAAAGCTAAAGAAATATTTCCAGGTATTATTTTTATTGAAAATGTTCCACTCATTTTCATTATTGAATATTTTTATTATTGAATGTAGTTTATGTAATTTCAAGGAATTTTTTTAGTGCATGATTATGTTCATTTTATTAACTATCTTTATCAAAAACAAAATTACTCAAATTATTTATAATATTTTATAAAATAAAATAAAAGTATTGTTGTTTTTGTTTACAATTAAGACTTGGGTGTTATCTCTTGGTGTCAAATTAACATTCTTCTTTTTTCTACAAGAATATTATATTTTATCAGCAAGATTTGGGACAAAGATCAGATTTGACCATTCTGCTTATTTTGTAAATTATTAAGTTTATTTGATTATTCATTTATTCTGTGTATGTGGAGGTCAGAGAATAACATGCAGAACTTGCTTTTTTCCTTTCAGCATTTGGGTCTCAGTAGTAGAAACCACACATAGTCGGCTCTCCAATTAAGAAAACTATATCAAATCACATGTGCATTTGTGGGCCTATTTGGCTTGACTGTTTGCTTGGCTGTTGCTTCTTTTCTTTTTTTATTGAAAAAAAAAATTTCTGCCTCCTCCCAGCCTCCCATTTCCCTCCCCCTCCTCCCACTTCTCCCTCCCTCCTCCCACTCCTCTCCCCCTCCCTCTCTAGTCCAAAGAGCTTATCTTGATACCACTCTACAGAAAGGAAGCTACATATCTCTGTTTGTACATTAACTGATTAATCTGCTCCAATGATCTATGTAAATAGACTTATGCCATTATCTTGATTTCAACTGAAAAGTCACATTAGAAAAATCACATACTTGGGGATATTTCTAAGCTTATAGTTTTCTCCCCATATTCCTTGTTATTTTCATGAACTACAGATATATTATATCTAGCAAATAATTGATAGCTTGTTTTGACCCTGATTAATGATTAAAAATTGTTATTTATTTTTCATGACTCATATCTAAAGATATCTATTTTAACCTTGACTGTTTTCTTTGCTATCATTATTGATAAAATTACAGTCTTTTGATATAAATGTTTGCTTTCTCTCGATTCAGTAGTCTCAGAAGATAATCAGTTTGTTTTATTTGATGATCCTATTGATAACTCTTAACAGACTCTTATCATATACCACCATTTATTCTGAAAACTGATGGAAAAAGTAGGTGTGTGTGTGTGTTCATATGCATATTTCGTTAATGAATGAAGTGGTAAGAGAAAAGAGAAAGAAAGAGAGAACAAGGAAAAGAAAGGTTGCCATGTAATACCTTTGGGAGCATCACACAAAGCAATAAATGCTGCACTGTCCGTTCAGGCAGAACTGCAGTGCCAGCCTCACTCAACACCATCAGCCATAGTCACTGAGGTAAACCTAAATAATGGAGTACATGGAATTCTAGCTAGGATATGGATGGAGAATAGACAATAAGAAAATGTAATATAAATGTAATGGTAAGAATTTTTCCCTTTACACTGAAGAGCTCTTTCACGTTAAGGCATAGCACTGCTGTATTGGTCTGAATTTATATGCTCATACAGGAAATGGCTTACACATTACTAGACAAAATCATTAGACACATTATGAGAATTTTATGTTGTACCAATGATTTAAAAAAGCCACACTGAAACTATTCAAAATACAGGTTGAGATCTTTCACTCTTAGTCACATAAGAAAACATACCCTACTCCAGGTTCTCCCTTGGGAGATTAAAATAAGCTTAAAATGTATGTCTTTTCATCTAATTTCCCTCTCCTGAGTCATTTTCTAAAGACCACAAAGAATGGATTTATAAAAATGAAAATGAGGTCACATCACTGACTTTATTTTAAAATCTTGGTAACTGAAAAGTTTGTTAAAATATTTATTGTCTTTGAAAAGTATGTGCTTCATCACCGTTACCATTTCAGCCTCTCCCTCCTTCCTTGAGCCTCTCTCTCCCTCTCAGTTGAGATATCTTTCATATACAGCAGAGAGCAGTCTTTTGGACTTTGGTTTCTCACTCATTTGTCTGGATTTCTATTCTCTTTGTAGGTTCCTTATAACTTTTATGATTTCTGTTTTCATTCTCAACCACACACTTGTACTCACATCATCAACTCTAGTATACTTTAAGACAATAATTGCATGTGCCTAGTAAAAGCATTCTTGCCTATGTAAATGGTTATACAGTGTTTAAATTTTTCTTAAGTTTAATTTTTTCTTCAAAGATTTTGAAATCTTTTATGATAAAATTGAGAATAGGTTTTTGGTTCACCTTTAAAAATGTTGATATGATTTGAAAAGATTTGTGGGAACATGAGAAAGTTACTAAAATACCCAATACAATGGAATATGCAAATGCTGTTTACCATACAATTTTGGTATTCATAGAGATGTGGAATTTTAGAAATAATGGACTGTCAAGGTATCTCAGTAACTACAGAAGCATGTCTCAAAAGCTGTTTGATCCTGGGATCTAAAGAGTAGGAGAAAACAGTTCCAAAAAGTTGTCTTCTAACTTCCACCCATGCGCTTTGTCAGGTGTAGCTTCCCCCTGCCTCCCACAGAAATAAATGTATTTTTTTTTCTCAAATGAGTTAATATGATTATACAGCTATATATAATGGCAAGTTTTAAAATTAATATGAATTACATTGCAAAAAAATATTTTATAGGCGTACCCTAAACCATAGAAAAGTGCCTCTGAAGGGTTTGTTCATGAAATATGTAATTAACTACTGAATTAATGACTAAATGGATTCTAAAAGACAGCAGTTAATTAGAAAGTGACCTTTAGGGAAGTTGGCTTTAGAGTGCCATTTTTATGGCATTTCGTCTACATAGTTTCTTTAATATCCCTAAAGAAGAGACTTCAGCCTCCTTCTTCCATTCTAAAAGGGTCCAGGTAAGTAGAAAGAAGAGGACACACAGGAAGAAAGGAAATGAAAGCCGTGTCACTTGGAGTCATCTTTAAGGACAGAATTTTAAGTACTTCAGCCCTGACTCCATTTTCTCTTCTTGTTCTCCACAGTTTTGTGTATTCCTGACTGAACTTGGGAACTCTGTGGTTCTGTGAAACAAAAAGCTTATGTGTTGATTGGAATTTTGCCATGAGTATTGGACAGTTGCTTTTATCTCTTACCTACTTCTCTTCTCCTTTGTTGTAAAAAGGGTAGAACTTACTCTTTAAATAAATGGACACTTTAGTCTATGTTTAATTGATTTTTATGTATTGAAACTGTGAAGGGAAAATCAACATTTATCTGCAGTTAAAGAAGTGATTAAAACGGAGACAAAAATTTTCATATAGATGATTTTCTTGATATTTCATCTTCTATAATATTATTTTAAAATATATTTAGTATTTTTATTTGAAGTTATATGTTTTATTTATCCAGGTCAATATTTTTGAGTAGTAGAACCTAGTTAAAACTGTGCAGTTTTTAAAATGACATCATAAAATTATTTTTCCTTATTAAAATTTCCTGGATTATTCCTAAATTTCTTCACCTTTTCTCCTTCTTCCCAGATGTCTTTTTTAATTGAAAATAAATTTTTCTCTCATACAATACTTTCTAATCCCAGTTTCTTCTCCTACTCTCTCAATTCCAACCCCCAACCTCCTACCTTCTCACCTTCTATACTCCTATCCCTGTCTCTTCTCTCTCTTAGATTCACTCCCCTCTGTCTCCCTTTAAAAAAGAGCAGGCCTCCAAGACACAACCAAGCATGACAAAGCAAAATACAATAAGATGAGGCAAAAGCCCTCACACTGATGCTGGACAAGGCAACTCAGCAGGAAGAAAAGAGTCCCAGGATCAGACAAAAGACTCAGAGGCACTCCTACTCCCATTGTTAGGAGTTCCACAAAAACACCAAGCTAACAACCACAACAATATACTCAATGACCTGGTGTGGACCCATGCTAGCCCAGTGCTTGCTGCTTCAGTCTCTGTGAGCCTATATGTGCATTGCTTAGTTGATTCAGTGCTGTTTCTGTTTGAAATTCCATCATTTATTATTTAGTTATAAAAGTAGAAGTCAAGATCAATTAAACGGCATATATTTTTATATAAAAATCAAAATTTCTGGGCAGTGGTGGTACATGCCTTTAATCCCAGCACTCAGAAGGCAGAGGCAAGCAGATCTCTGTGAATTCAAGGCCAGCCTGGTCTACAAGAACTAGTTCGAGGACAACTATTTCTGTTACACAGAGAAACCCTGTCTCAAAAAAATAAAAAAAATAAATAAAAATTCAAAATAAACAAAAATAGTATATATGTACACTAAAATAATTAAATTACTGTATTAATTATTATAGGTATATATATTCTGATGGATTTAAATATATTTATATAACATTTAATGAATACTAACAACATGCTTTTGGAATGTAAATTCAGGTCTATGATGAAGGAATTTTTGTCTATATTTTAGAATGTAAATAATTTAAGCTGTGTAAAAAGAACTTGATTAATTCATTAAAGAGAAGAATCAAACAATAGGTCAAAAATGAAATAGTCAACAGAGTTACATTTCAGCATTGGTTGAATAAATTGGAATAATGATTGTATCTCAAGACACAAATATGTGTTCACATACATTTGTGTGTGTGATTGTGTGTGTATTTGTGTGTGTGTGTAAGAGAGAAAGAGAGAGAGAGAGAGAGAGAGAGAGAGAGAGAGAGAGAGAGAGAGAGAGAGAGAGAGAGAAAAGTACTGGGTACTCTGCTATCCAGGGTAACTTTTTCTGTTTTTATAATTGTATATGTAGCCATGAATATGTATATTCATGCACTATACACACAGAGAATATCGAGGATGGTATTATCTGTCCAGCTTTATTACTCTCCACCAAATTCCCTTGAGGCAAGGTCTCTCTCTGAACCTGAAGATGGCTTGTAGCCAGTAAGTGCCATTTACATGCTTCTCTCTACCAAAATGCTGAAGCTACTGAAACCTGACACTGTGCTTTGCTTTTTGCATGGATCTGGGTATTTGTAATCAGGTCCTTATGTGAGCACAGCAGCTACTCTTGCCCAATGAGCCATTACTCCAGCCCATGTTCGTTTGTTATCTGTTAAGACTTTGAAGCAATTCTTTTTAAAAGTACTTCTACTTGTATTTGCTGACTCATCGTTCTCATCCTAAGCTCTTGGCTCTAGCTGGTTTGGGAATGGGCTGAACACCAAATGTACTATTCATTTTCATTGACATCTTAACTGGCTCATTTCTACATGGAGATTAGTAATAAAAAGGACTGTTTATCCTCAAGGTAGTCTTCAGGAGAACATTTGTTCCTTGGTATAACTGTTAAGTTCATCTTACCACCAATAAGCTCTTCATCCTTAGACTGTCCTTGACAAATGCTCATTGGAACTTCCTAAATTCAAATTCCTAACTTTGATGTCTACCTTTTGCTTTTTTCCAGGTTTCAATGTCAAAGAAACTGTTTGCACAGTGATTCTCACAGTCACCCATGTCTGAATTAAATACCACATTTCAACCTTCTCTCTTCATTCTAACTGGGCTCAGAGGGCTGGTGGGTGCTCGCCTGTGGCTAGGACCACTCCTAAGCCTGATGTACATAACCATAATGGCAGGAAACTGCACTGTAATTTACTTAGTGAGGACAGAACGGAGTCTGCAGGAGCCCCAGTACCATTTTTTGTCTATGTTGGCCGGAGCTGACATTGTCTTGTCTGTTTCCACACTTTTCTCAGTGTTAAAAGTCTTTATCTTTGACCTCTATGAAATTGCATTTGATAGTTGCCTTGCTCAGCTGTTTTTCATCCATACATCTTCTTCCATGGGCTCAGGAATCCTGTTGGCTATGGCTTTTGACCGCTTTGTGGCCATCAGTCACCCTTTGCAATACACCACAATACTTACCAACTCGCGAGTCACCAAGATGGGACTGGCAGCCTTTCTGAGGGGTGTAGCACTTATGACTCCCTTACCTATTCTGCTCAAGAGGCTCCCATTCTGCAAGGGGCAGATTTTGTCTTATTCCTACTGTATTCACCCAAATGTCATGAAACTAGCTTGTGGCCAAGTCAAAATCAACATTTTCTATGGACTTGTTTTGGTTATATTTTCCTTTGGGGTAGACTTTCTGCTCATAGCCATTTCTTATGCTCTGATATTCCATGCAGTCATGGGGATTGCTTCCAGAGAAGGTCAGATGAAGGCACTAAACACGTGTTTGTCTCATATATTTATTGTCTTTATTTACTATGGCCCTTTGCTGGCAATAACAGTAATGCATCGAATCAGTCACAAGAGTTCTCCAATAGCACATGCAGTCCTGGGAAATATCTACCTCTTTATGCCACCGATGCTCAACCCAATTGTATATAGCCTGAAAACCAAGCAGATACGTTCTGCACTAAGAAAGTCTTGGAAGATTCAGATAAGATGATCAGTTTGAAAAGTTAATATAGATAGCTTCAGTGAAGGAATGTACAATTCTCAATTTCTCAGTTAACATGCTGTTTATTTTGTTGTATTTTTACACCTAAAGTGTGTATATAGATATGAAAGTGAGGTGTAGCTTTTATGAATGAGGATATTGTATTTAAATACTCAAAAATTTTATTTTGTAGGGTGTGATTTGAAAGACTTCATAAACTAAACATTAAAAAATAAGAATGTTTCTTTGCTGGATATTTTATGTTAGCATCTATCCATGGATAAGATCACTTTATTTTTATAAATGCAAATGAGAGTTATAATTAAAGAACTTTAAAAATCAAAAACCATTAAATATTTAGTCCTATTCTTTTGCTATCTGCTTTGTTCTCATTCCTTCTGTATTTACTAAAATATCCCCCTTCTTTCTTGCACTATCTCTATATGGAACAAAGGTTCATATACATTTCCTAGACCATTTTGACTGCCCCTCCTATGGACTGTGTAGGTCATAGCAGTCAAATAGAGAATTATTTTGTATCTATTTCCCAAAACATACTATCATTCATATCCATTAGAAGAAAAAAAAAGTTCTGCTTTTCTATAGACCACACCATTGCTAACTAGTTTTGTATCTTTGATTTAGTTCACAGTTACAGAACACCTGTATAATAATTTTGAGAGGCTTGCTTTTGATCTTCAGATGGGTGTGCACCCATGAATATATTCTTTGTAACTATAGCCTTCAAATCCATGAAAACCAAAGTGAAATTTATGAACTTTTTCAAATGCATCTTCCTCTCAAATCCCCATATACCCTCTGCACACAATGACTCTATTTTTATGTTTCCAGAGTGATCTCTACATATCTCTTAAATTTCGTCTTCATTGATATCATTCACTCATATCTCCTGAATTTATCTTAAATGCTTTCACTTTTCTACATCTCAATATCAACTCTACTAATTTAAGCATTCTAGATGCTTCTCTTTATGTAGTGTGAAGTTGAATTCCAAATATCTATCCTTACCTGGAGTTTAAGCTGGCATTTAGTGTTCTTAAAAGTGTTTTTAAACAAATATGATTGTGTTAAATCTTTATTTCCAAATTAGTAACACAATGTCTGTTTGTTTGGACAAGTTTAACCAAATGTATATGTGAAGCTCTCTATATTCCAACCTGCCTGATATTTCTTTCATACTCTAATCTTACCAAATAATCTTAGGTTCTCAGAATAGAGCTATAATTCAAGACATTTTTTGCCTGCTTCTATTTATGATTGGTAGTATAGTTTTTCCTTTCCTTTATAAAGTATTTAATTGTAATTTAATAATTGAACTAAGGGTAGTTAGACTTCTGTAACTGCTAAGAGTTCAATCAAAATTCCAATGATTAGAATTTCATTGTTCGCCCAGTGATCCCTACATTGGAATAGTTATACATGATTTAGCCCTTAATTATTTGTGCCTGATGCTCTCTCAGTAGATAATATCAGAATTTAGTTAAATCAAAGGACACTCAACTAATATTCACTGGAAAAGTACCCACTTGCTATTGGGAAACATATATCAGGTATCTGAATTTTAATGCCTCATTACATGATGCTCTAAGTATTGGAGAGACTATTTTGGTTGGGTTTTCTTTATATTCTCTGATCGTGTGCATGGCATGTGAAAGAAAAATAAAAAGGAGAAAAATATTTACAAAAATATAACATAAAAATAGCAAAATAAATACCCTCTATACTAGATGTTAAATACAAAACTCTAACAATAGTCAAGCACTGGATAACTTCAAATTATGTACATGGAATTATTTCTTAAAATATCATCAGAATAACTGTGTTGCAAGAGTGCTATCAGAGCGAGAGCATTGTCCATCTGAAGCAAAGTACTACAATGGCTTGGAATAGCAATCTTAGTAGGTTCAGCATATAAATCAAGTTTATTTATTAATTACACAAATAAATGTAAAAGTTAATGTATATTCAGGGGTCCACTCTTTTTACTGACCTTTGTCATGCTTCCCCAGAAGAACTTCTATTATTATACTATACTTCCTCCAAGTATAATATTCTGTCCTACTCCCACATCTCCGAATAGGCTGCTGACTTTCATTCTTTACAATGATAATTCAAAATTTAAAAGAACAATTTTATTTTCAATGTTTTATATTAAAGTTTAAAAATACATTAAAAATCAAAAACTGACATTTCCCCCATTATGTTAGCTAAGTTTGCATTTGTTTTTAAACAATGAATAGCATTTACTTGGTTTTCATACCCCTTCAAATTTTGTATAGTTCATGTGTTTATTTGAAAGAAGTAACTAAACAAAATGCATTCATATCCCAGACTGAATCTCAACATTTACTCTCATTTCACAAAGTAGTAGATCAATATTTCTTTTTCAATGTTAATCAAAATACCACCCTCTTCTTAGAAGACAAGAATATCTCAGTTCTCACATTATTATACCTTGAAATAAAAGTATGTTCCTGAGAAGCAGGCAGATGACAGGGCAGAGAAGTAAGGCGTCTCTTTCTCTACGGCCATATGCAACTATTTGAGCAAGTTTCCTCTAGGCTTGAATACTTTATACACTGCATACCTTATCTGTTTGGTTTTTAAGCTGTATACCAAGGGATTCAGAACTGGAGTCAAGAAGAGGAAGAGATTGGCCATGGTGACATGGAGCAGCGGAGATGTAAATGTACCAAACCTGTGAATTAGAGCCAGGACAATGAGTGGTACATAAAATATAAAGACAGTGAAGATGTGGGAGACACAGGTGTTGAGCGCCTTTAGTTGACCATCACCTGAGGCAATACCCAACACTGTTTTTAAAATCAAGACGTAAGAGATGACAATAAATACAGAATCAGCTGCAAAGGAACAGATGACTAGAGACAATCCATAGATGATATTGACCCTGACAGGACCGCAGGCCAGCTTCATGATATCAGGATGGTAGCAGTAGCAATGGGATAGGATGACACCCTTACAAAATGGCAACCTTTTGAGCAGAATGGGCAAGGGTATCATTAACATCACACCCCTAACAACAGCTGCAAGTCCCATTCTGATAATCCGAGGGGATGTTAAAACCACAGTATAGTGTAATGGATTACGAATAGCAAAGAAACGGTCAAAAGCCATGGCCAGTAGGATGGCTGACTCCATGGAAGAGAAGGTATGAATGAAGAACATCTGTGTCAAGCAAGAGTGGAACTCGATTTCTCTGTGATCCAGGAGGAAGACGTTCAATACTGTAGGCAGAGTTGATACAGACAGACCCATGTCTGTAGCTGCCAGCATAGACAGGAAGATGTACTGAGGCTCATGCAGGGTGGTGGTGGTTTTGATAACAAAGAGGATGGTGCAGTTTCCTAGAAGGGCAAGTAGGTACATGACACATAGGGGGATAGAGAACCATATCTGCACATCTTCTAGTCCAGGGATGCCTGTAAGAAGAAGGGTAGTGGGTTGGAACCAGCTACTGTTTGTATTCTCCATGAAGAGATCCCTAATCCAGCCTATGCCAGCTTCCAAAGATTTCTACTGTAAAGACAAAAACAGTAGATTTTAAGATAAGACATAATTCATAATGTTCTTTTGAGTCAACACTAATTCTGACATATTTATATGAAAAAAGTCAGGTTTCCAAACCTATCTGAAGAATTGTCTGCAGCTTGGAAAAATGATAACTGCTATTACATGTAGGAAATAATATGATTCCCTTGACTTAGCACACTCAACTTAATGACAATGATTAAGTATAAATAAAAATTAAGGGCACAATTTATTGTGTCTCTCAATGGTAATATCAAAGTAGTCTCAAAATCACAATTTGATGTTACATATTTATGTTTCTGTCTGCTTCATTTGCACTAAACTTATCAGAGTCTCAAAATAATCCTTGTACCGTCCCACATACCAGCATCATACTTGGCAACACTCCAGTCTCTAGTAACATGAACATTTTTTTTTATATTTCTTCTGAATAAATAAAATGCAGGGTTAATTTAATAACTATCATAATACATTGGTCATTGACCAACTTCATTTGCTGACTCTTATTCTTCCAGTGACCTTCTATGTCATTTGATATTTTCTTCTAGAATGCTAGGTTTATTCTTACAGAAGAGGATGTTGATCAAAATAAGAAAAAGTGATGAAATAACTAAAACAGTGATTGTTAGTTTCCTTAGCCAGGGCTAGAACAGGATTGGACAACAACAAATAGTTTCTTAGAAGAAATAGAAACATCTATTTGCCAAAATATAAAGAATGTATTAGAAACAAATAATAATACTTTATTAAATATTTAGTAAACATTTCAAGTCCGCACCATTGAGGGAAAAGGTGTTATTTTATATCTTCAATTTTAAAGATGTAGAAACTGGATAGAAAGGAAGTGAATTTACATAAGTGCTTTTTGTAAAATTATACTAAAAATAAAAGTGACCAAATATTTTTTATATATGTAAATATTTATATAGCTCAAATACTTATATATTTCATTGACCCAAGAATTAATGAAATAGAAAGAAATAAGGTATTCTTTCTCAGAGTAAAGGTCATAGAAAAGAGACATGGGTAACTGGATGACAACTTGGCCAGTGAAGTGTTTCCTGTGAGAGTATATGTGTGTGTGTGTGGGGGGGTATACATATATCGGATATATATGGGATGTATATATGTTGGATGTATATATGTGGGATATGTGTGTGTATATGTGTGTGTGTGTATATATACATATCTTATACATATCTTATCAACCTTGAAAAGAAAGTTGGATGTAGAGAGTATGGGAATACCAAGTGCTAAGATGACAGGCAGATCCCTGGACAATCTCATTGGCCAATCAGTTTAGTGAATCAAAATTTTCTAGGTTCAGGGAATAAGGAGGAGAGAGTAAATAAGAAACTAAACATTAACTGTCTCCAAAAGTAAGCACACATATACCAACATGTACACACATAGACACTCATTACATACTTGAACCACAGATAGAGACAGAAAGAGAGAGGGAGATTGAGTGACAGAGGAAGAGAGACAGAGATAGACAGAGGGCAAAAACAAATACACAAAGACTAGGATAAGAAATTGCATTTTCCCTCAGCAAGATCAGAATTCTCTATGTTTTACATATATGCAAATGTAAAAACATCACAGATGTTAATTTTTAAAGTAAAAATATGTTTTTGAAGAGAGGTACCTCAGTGAGTCATGATATGTATCTACTGTTATGTTGACCTCTGTTACATTGACTTGCATCTGATGGCATCTTTACCCATTTTTTATGGCATCAAGAACTGGTAGTGAGGTTTACAAAGCCTGTCTGTTCTTATGATACAGCTACAAGGAACATATAGCCCCAAAGAAGAAGCCTCTCTGAGGACCTAAGACACTAATAACAAGATTATCTTAATGCAACTTTCTCAATAGTTTACTTAAAATGCCAGATTAATTGAAATAAGTATTTTTAAAGGCACAGTGCATACTGTACTGGAACATCCAATCCCATGACAAATCAACCATGCTCAGCCATTCATGTCACTGAGTCTCACCACACTAAAACAAAGAACTTTCTTACAAACCACACAACACTGCTATTTTCCATCAATACAAAGGCATATAACCCCATACCTCCAGGTTCCTATCCAAATGTATACTATTAGTCTCTCCCTTTGTTTTAACTTTTTTCCTGAACATGTTGGAATTCACTGTATTTCCCTTTCTTTTCTATGCTTAGCTCTGACCAGATCTCAGATACCAGATGTTAAGATCACCATCTACACCCTTGCAATGTTTTCTGTAAAGCTCACCAAATGCTTAGTCTATACCTTAGTCTGTTTCATCTTTTGGTATTGTTTGTAGACACGTCACTAACCCTTTTCCATGAAGGTGTGCTTCATTTCAAATGATCTGATTAGTTTATTTATTTTGGAGTCTTGGGTGCTTTGGATGCTTTAATCACTAGACATAGCTTACTAATTCTTACAGTAGACGTTTTGACGTCCTTTGATTATGAGTTCATCAATGTTTAGTTTCCATGCAGCCTTCTACTGTATAGAATATCAATAGAATATCTATAGATATTTTGGATCATGAGAATTACTTTGGCCATTAAATTCCCACCAAATGTCAAGTGGTTTCCCCTAAAGCTAGCACTACCACATTTGATTTAATATCTTCTTCTCACTGTTACCTAGATAGATTTTTCTTACCTGATAGACTTTTAATGTCATTAATGTTGAGATTATAAACTTCCCATAGTTTTTGAAGATAGTTATGTTTTGTTTATGCATACAAATGACATAATAAATATTGCTTAAATAAATAAATACATAAACTGAAATTTTGTACATTCCTATTGCACCCAGCAGAGACATAAATTCATCAGTGACACAAACCTATTTCAAGTTCTAGGGTGTGAAGTGTTTGGGGGAATCATAAGTTGGTAGGGAGCATTAAAGCCGAAGAGAAAGTTCCAGTAAACTAAAATAAGGAATAGGTGGTTGTCATCTGAAAGGTAGCATTTTAGAGCTTGTTGACTTACTCAGTGTCTGACTTCCTGGTAAGTGTGCCCTGGTGTTCATGTTTCTTTATGATGGATTTCCCATACTAGCCAAAAATTATTCTTCAGTTTCTACTTGAAGATTCAGAAGTTGTTTCAACTTTCCAATTGCTATGACTCACTTCCAGCCTTCCTCAAAACCTTTTGTAACATCTCCTTCCTCCAGATTTCCTTCAAGTCCCCAGTCAAGAACTTAATCTGCCATTTCTCTTTTATGACTTCCCATCAATTGAACCATTGACTACTGCAATGTTTTTCTCAGTTCTTCTATTAGTTGTCTCTGTTTACACCATTGCAAAGCTCTATTTCCTCTCTTTCACTAAGGATTCCAAGTTTCATTCTAAAATGTAACAAAACGTCACTTAGGAAAATCCTGAAGAAAAGGCCTCATTTCTACTGTACCAATAAACACACCATGGGATCATCATACCATAAAACCCGAGCTTTCTGATTAGCAATGCATCTTGCTCTTCTCTTTCCAGCTTACCCACCTAGGGATGGGCGAAGGATATATGAATTGTTAATGACATGCCCAAAACTTCTACTAGGGAGAGCTACTTGACAGGAGAATTATTTACTACAATACAGGAAGAAACAGACAGAAGGTTCCAGAGGGAGGCTATCAAAATATTCCCATGAGATAGTGTCTTCATCATGGCACACATGAGATGACACATAACAAATTACTTAGAAGTGAGGCCTTTCTTACTTTTCTCAGTATCTCAGAGTCTTTCCATTCTGTCACAAGCTGTCTATTGCTAACATGCCACAAGCTTTACATTATAGTTGATGATTTTCTCACAAGTGATATTTTGGTGTCTAATCTTACTTTGAAAAATCTTTCAATGTAACTTTTCATTTTCTCTCTGAAAAAATGAAGGTTACAATCCCTATAACCGTTCATCAGTACCTATTCTTTCACAACACTGAAATATTTTTGGTAGATTTATAGCCATTTAAATTGAGCTAATGGTCTCATTATAAGTGTTGTTTTTCTCTTTTTTCTTCCCATTAAATTATTACCTTTCTTTTCCATCAATTCATATCTATTTATCTATCTAAAACTAACTATAGAATATTGGTATATAGTTGTACATTTCTTATGGTTCTAGGTTTTTATTTTTTTTTCAAAGTTGTATTCCTTACTTCCTAATAACAATAAACTATAATATAAAAGGTTATGTACAGCTCAGTCACAAAACCTTGTACTGACAATCTGTTTTGTCTGCCAGAGTGCTGAAGCAATGGCGGTGCAGAACTTGTGAAGAATAGCCAAAGTCTGGTTTAATTTGAGACATACATCACCAGATGGAGCCCAGGTCTAACACTGCCTGGATTGTCAGAAACCAGAGACTGGATAGCCCAAAGTCCTAGGGGAAAATCAAACAAGACTGTGGAAAAAAATCGATATGGATAGGCGCCTTGTGCAGTCATCATCAGAAAGACTTCCTCCGGCAGTGGTGGGAGACAGGCATTCTATGGAAGAGAGACAATCTAAACTGGGTGTGTCCACTGATACCTTCCCTCAGCAATTCCTGATCGTAGAAAGATTGTAGGAATCAGAGCGAGTGGAAGACTCAAGGAGAACACGGCCCACCAAATCAACTAAAAAAGGGTCACCTGGGCAGAGAGCTACTGAAGCGGCAAGGGTGGGGCCTGCATGGGCTGTAGCACCAGGACTTCTGCATATATGTTATTGTTGTTAGCTTGGTGGTTTTGTGGGATTCTGAACCATGGGAGCAGATGTATCTCTGACTCTTTTGCATACAACTAGGACGCTGTTCTTCGTGCTAGGTTGGCTTGTGCAGCCTCAATTTGAGGGCTTTTGACTTGTCATATCATGTTTTGTTGTGTTTGGATGTAGTCTCCGGGAGGCCTGCTCTTTTCTGAAGGAATAGAGATGGGGAGTGGATTTGGAGGAATGAGAAAGGCAAATTGTAGTGGGGTTATATAGGAATCTATTTTTAATTAAAAATTTTAAATTAAAACATACACTTGAACAAAGGGTAATGGATGGATGGAATACTTTATATGTGCACAAAAATAAAGGGGTTTCATTTATCTTCTTACCTAATAAACATTAAAATAATTATTAGACAATCATCTGTCAACAATAAAGGAAACAGCAAATTCTTTGAATTGAAGCTGATGTGGCTGTTAAAGATGAACCAGCTAATCCATCACTGATACACACCCACTGTCCAGAGAATCTGCTTCCTTAACCTTCCCATTTACAAGGAGAGGCCTCAGAAGATCGAAACAAAAGCTTCTCTTATGCAGTGCGGAAACCAAGCCAGGTGTATGGACTTTGTGTTGAACGTACTTGTCAGTTCATGAGCACAAACAAAGCTTGCCCCATATGAAGATACTACCAATTTTTGTGCACTGTTCCAATGAATCCAAGGTATATAAACTAAACATTTATTTGTTCATTTTCAAAATATCTGCTGCCATAATTTTGTAGAAATCTGAAACTTGCATTTGAAAACACATATTAATGAAGTTATTGCATTGAATATGTTTTTTGAAAATGTGAAGTTGATTTTAATATCAAATAATTTTGTGGCATCAGACAAATAGCCAGTTTACAAAATATAAATTTACATTTAGGAGCAAGAAAAAGATACCTAGATCTGATCTTTTTCTTCTCTAAATCGGTAAAGCCCTGAACTCTCAAAGCTGTTTTAAAGTTAGGGAAGTATCATTTGTACTGATGAATTATTTTGCTCATGTTTGAGCTCTGATGTCAGTAATTAACCAATAGAAAAATAATACTAAAAAGGATATATATGGACTTAAATAATGATATATGAAAGTGCATTGTAACTGGTAAGTGCTATAGATATGGGAATTGATTTTAAAGCAATTTTCCTACATATATGTCTCATCTTATATATGACAGTATTAACAGTCTCTGTAGGTGAAATTGTTCTGTGGAAAAATATTTGACTAACATACACAAGAAACTGGTTTTGCCTCAACATCACGCCATATGGCCAGGATAGGCAGAACTCAGCTAAATACACCAATCAGGAGGTGCCAGGCAGTTAGGCACTTGGCTCCACCTCTCTCCAATTTTAAAATGGTGGAAGCACCACCAGTGGTAGCTCTGGGGTCACCAGGCAGGGGCTGCACTCAGTCCAACCCCAAGAATGAGCATGCAACAAATAAACCCTTTTTATCTGAGTTACAGTCAAATCTGCCAAGCAGAGCACTGCGCAGCCTAGAAACATCTCTCTGTATGGTGGCCGGAATCCACCATGCTCTCCTGCCTCCCTAAGCCTAGTAGACCGGATCCCGCGGCCTGCCCAGGCAGGAAGCACCAAGCCACAGGCATGGTCTCAGCTACTTTCCTCCCAACCCCGAGTGGGCACACAAACACCTGGGCCCACAAATGCCAATGAAATGCTTCACAGCTGGAGTTCACACTGGCAGAATGGCCCAGGAAGTGGTATTTTTTTTTATTTTATTTTATTTTTTATTGAGAATAAGAAAAAAAAAGTTTCCGCCTCCTCCCAGCCTCCCATTTCCACCCCCCCACCCCCACTCTTCACCCCACCCCCCACTAAACACCCCCTCCCCCCACTCCTCTCCCCCTCCCTCTCCTATCCAAAGAGCAGTCATGGTTCCCTGCCCTGTGGAAAGTCCAAGGTCCTCCCCCCTCCGTCCATGTCTAGGAAGGTGAACATCCAAACTGGCTAGGCTCCCATCAAGCCAGAACATGAAGTAGGATCAAAACCCCTTGCCATTGACCTTGGCTTCTCATCAGTCCTCATTGTTCTCCATGATCAGAGAGTCTGGTTTTATCCCATGCTCAATGGAAGAATGGATGAAGAAAGTGTGGAATATATACACATTAGAGTATTATGCTGCTGTAAAAAACAATGACTTCTCGAATTTTGCATGCAAATGGATGGAAATAGAAAACACTATCCTGAGCGAGGTAACCCAGACCCAAAAAGATGAACATGGGATGTATTCACTCATAATTGGTTTCTAGCCATAAATAAAGGTCACAGAATGTATACCTGGTGAACCTAAAGAAGCTAAAGAAGAAGGTGAACCCAAGAAAAAACATATAGTCATCCTCTTGCCTAAGGGAAGTAGATAAAATTGCCAGGGACAAAATTGGGATCTTGGGGGTGGGGTGGGTTGGGGACAAGGGGGGACAGGGAGAGAAAAGTAAGAAGGGGAGGATTGGGGGAACTTGGGGGAACAGGAAGATTGGGATAAAGGAAGGTTGGATAGGGGAGCAGGGAAGCACATAACTTAGTTAAAAGAGCCACCTTAGTGTTGGCAAGAGACTTGAACCTTGAGTGGCTCCCAGGAGCCCAAGGCGATGTCCCCAGTTAGTCCCTTGGGAAGCTGAGGATAGGGAACCTGAACTGACCCTATCCTATAGCAATACTGACGAATATCTTTCATATCACCATAGAACCTTCATCTGGTGATGGATGGAGATAGAGACAGAGACCCACACTGGAGCACTGGACTGAGCTCCCAAGGTCCCAATGAGAAGCAGATGGAGGGAGAACAAGAGCAAGGATGTCAGGACCACGGGGGGTGCACCCACCCACTGAGACAGTGGGACTGATCTATTGGGAGCTCACCAAAGCCAGCTGGACTGTGACTGAAAAAGCATGGGATAAAACCGGACTCTCTGATCATGGAGAACAGGAAGTGGTATTTTAAAACCTTAAATCCACACAGCTATTTCCTGCTATGACTAAATAAGAAAAGTCTCTCTCAAAGGAGCCAGCAAATAGGAAAAATCTGTATTAAACTGTATTTTTGTGTTTAAAATTAAGCTCCTTAATGTTTTTAAGTGGATTTAGTCCATCATGTTGGCACTAACTGTTGCAAGGGAGAGGGCTGCTTATTTGTCCAGGCTGTTCAGCTAGCTTACACTCAAATAACCACACAGAAACTATTAATCAAAATACTGCTTGGCCATTAGCTCTAACTTCTTATTGGCTAACTTTTACATATTAGTTTAACCCATCTCCATTAATCTGCGCATGGCCACTTGGCAACGGCTTACAAGAGATTCTAATTGGCATCCATCTCAGGCAGAGGATCCATGGCTTCTGTCTGACTCTGCTTTCTTCCTCCCAGCATTCAGTTCTATCTTCTCCTCTTACCTAAGTTCCACCCTATCAACTAGGCCAAGGCAGTTTCTTTATTAATTAACCAATGAAAGCAACACACAAACAGAAGGACCTCCTACACCAAGGAAGCATGTCACTACAAGTGTCATGGTGACCTGAGGGAGATAAGGAAACCCACATGTGGGCCTGGGAATATCTGCCTTGGGTTCCAAAGAGAAAACACGAGCTGTCTTGCACCTTATGACACCAGCCAAATGGCACTATTAAAATTAGCAGATTATTAGAGTATGGGATAATATAGTATAGGAGAAACAGAGAGAGAGAGAGAGAGAGAGAGAGAGAGAGAGAGAGAGAGGAATATTTCAAGTCCTGTGACAGAGGCATGTCTGAAGAGAAGAGAGAGGAAGGGAGTAGGCTGATTTGGTGAGGGAGCTAATCCCTTGATCAGCAGCAACACACAGGAAAGTAATTCCTATACTTTGTCTAGGCAGCACAACCAAGAAGGCTCTGTTTGAGAGCACAGGTGGGCCAATCCTTAGGATGGGAACATGGGGCAGGTGGGAGGGCTGGCCTGTGTTCATAAGAAAGGGAGAGTTGTCTTTGCACCCCACAAGCTGCAACACTCTGGAGAGCAGGTCCTGTACCATGTGAGTAGAGGTGTGGATAAGTCAGCCTGAAGTCATGAGCATGGGAGAGCTCTTCCCATTTTACATCTGTCCTATGGTGGCATGGGCAGAAGAGAGTTGCCTCCCCATAATGCCTGGGGCAAAAGAGAGTGCTAGCTTTGTGTTCACAAAAGCAGGGGAGCTAACTATGACCCCCTTCAGCTACAATACTTAGCAGAGTAGGCCCTATACTTCACCAGGGCAGCCAACCCCACTGGCGCAGGGGTGGGTGAGCCAGTTCTGAGATTGTGAGCATGGGAGAACTAATTCAGTTACCCAACTATCTTAGGCAACAAATGTGGGGAAGAGATGCTTCCCCCTGCCCATCCACCGCAGAAGCAGTGGGAGAGCTGTCCCTGTGGACATAAGAGTGGGAGAGCTGTCCCGGACCCCTGCTAGCTGTAACACTCAGGATAGCAGGCCTATACCTTGCCAGGACAGCATAATAGAGCCAACCCTGTTAGTGGGGGTGTGGATAAGTCTTCCCCAAAGTTATAAACATGGGAGAATTGTCCACATTATTCATCTGTCTTGTGGTGACATAGGTGAGAGAGAGTTGACTTCCTGCTTCCCCGCCCCCACTCCTGCCATCAGCACCTGAGGCAGATGGCAGAGTTGGCCCTGTGCTCATCAGAACTGGAGAGCTTTCCCTGATCCCCAACTGATACAACACTCTGGAGAACAGACCCTGCCCATTACCTGGGCAACACAATGGAGCCAACCCTGCTGGCACAGGTGAGTGAGCCATCCCCAAAATTGTAAGAGTAGGTGACCTGTCCTCACTATTCATCTGTCATGTGGCAATGTGGGGAGGGTCAGAGGATGCCCCCTCACTCCTTGCCACCTGCAACAGAGGAGAGAGCTGACCCTCTCCCTTATCAGCTGCCACACTCAAGAAATGGGCCCTGCACCTCATGCATGTTCAAAGGTGAGGGTGACCAAGGCCAGATATTATGAGCAAGTGACATCTGTCCCCGTTACTCTGGCATGTGGTGGCATGGGCAGAGAAGAGATGTCCGCCCCAAAGCCCCAACAAATAAACATGAGACGGGTAAAGGAGCTGGCCCTGGGGTCATAAGAGAAGGAGGGTTGCTCCTGCCCCTCAGCTGCTACAGTACTCAGTGGAGTAGCCCCTGCACCTCACCTGGGTAACACAATAGCGCTGGCCCTGATGGTGTAGTTGGGGAGAGTTGACTCTGAGGGTGTAAAAGCAGGAGAACTGGCCCCACCTCTCACTCGTTGCTGTAAGAGGCTGAATTAGCCAGGGAGAAGCTGGAGAGCTCACCCTGATGATGAGGACAGGGGAGAACTGACAGACAAACCAACCCTGCAGTTGCCCATCCCTGAACCAGGGTTATGACTTGACCTGCCCCAATATCCACCTCATCTATGATCTGCTAGGACATGTGAAGGGGCCCGACCAACAATCACAAAGCTTCAGGATCTCCACAACACAGGGCAACACCAGGATATCCAAGAAGAGTATCAGTGAGGTCCCAGCATCAATGGTGTAGAAACCAGGGGCCTCAAACCAGACCAATGACTTTTTGCAATGAACACTTGTAAGAAAAAAAAAAAGAGATATATAGACAAAGGGGTTTACTGTTTGACTCAGTGTGTCATATTGCAGCTTTCATGACGAGACTTTTCATTTTTTCCCTTTTTTTCCCTCTTAAATGTTGTTTTGCCTTTTTTATGGGGGGGGTGTGCAGGGAAAGGATGGTAGGTACGAAGGCACAGAGAAATGAATGGGATCAAGATATATGATGTAAAAGAGACATCGAATAAATAAAAAAAAAAGTTAAAAAAAGAAGCTGGTTTTAAGACCCAAAGAAAACAAACAGTACTAAATTGCGCTTCACTTTATCTCCATAGATTCTGAGCTAACATTCAAGAGAAATCAAGTCCTAAGGCGATAGCTGGTAAAACTGATCAGTGGCAAAGAGGAATCCCTGTTCTTCTTGGGACCTCAAGTCCAACTCTATGCACTTGCATCCAATTTCTCATAATCATTTTAATTCCAGTCCTAAGGCATCCAACGTGTTCTTTTGGGACTCACTGGGATCTCACAGATATGTGGTATATACTAACACAGATACACATGCACATATGTAAAAAGTTAAAACCAATTTTAGAAATCAAAGAACAAAATTTCAGTGAATTATTTATAAATCCCTAAGGAATACATTGATGGAGTAAAATTTAGGCTCAGGTACCCTGACAACCACATTCTTACAGCATTCATTTTTAAATTATTTTTGCCAAAACAGTTATAGTTTTTGCAGGTTGTAATAGGTTTCACTAAACTCTCAGAACTGTCTCAGAGAGATGATCTTTCTGAGGTTGATTATTTAATTTAAGTGGATCTTTTGGCTATGTGTTGTTTTGCTCTGGTTTGGGTTTTCTTACCTAAGGGCCTAAGCCTCAGAAGACCACAGACATCTTCTGGGATCCCTCAATTCTATGGAGTCTCGGTCTCTTAGGATTGAGAAACTTACACCAGTCTCTGTGCGAGCAGAAGGATGTAATTAATGGGACACAACCCACCTTGCTGACCACCATGGAGTCTGCAGCTGTAGCAGAGGAGGCAACAACAGCTGTTGTTAGAAATCAGAGAATTCATAGTGCTCTCTGCAGACCATGTCCTCTGGTGTGAAGTGTGAGATTATAGATAGTCCCAATTCCTCAGAAAGGAATGGTGACAACTTCCCAGCTATTCTTGTCCCTGGTAAGGCACTTGTTCAAACCGTGGATTTAACTACCTTAAAGTTAAGGATGGAAGCAGGTTTTCTGTAACTGAACACCTGAAACAATAGGGAATTACTGTTCAGTCCTACAAGTCTTACAAGAGCTCATTGACAAATAAATTATATCTCTTGATAGGCAATTACCATGATGGAGAATTTCTCCAGAATGTAGATCATGAGTTTTTATTTTTCCTAAAGTAGGAATAAGCCAGAAAACAATAGGGTTTTTTCACTATAATGTAGTCAATTACAAGTTAGATTTCCTATAAATTGAGAAAAATCCATGCTATGGTTTAAGATTCTGACTCACAGGTGTTTTCAAATATTAAAGACATCAAAAGTTTGCTTCATGCTATTCAAACCAGAAATGAAGGAACACAGTAACAAATTAAGCATTAGTAGAGTAGGTGAGGACATATGATTCTTAAAACAAAGAGTTGAATTTGCTGGAGCATCTCATGGTAAGTTTCATTTACTGCTTTGTTTAGTTTCTCTTGACTTGCTTGATGTGGCACTATGTATTGACTTCCACATGAGGTAAATTTCTGAACACAGTGAAAAAGAAGAAATAGCACATAATTTAGAAGGAAAGCACTTGGGAGTGATGTAGTTAGGAATGAGAAGATAAATAAATAAGAACAAAAATTAACATGAGTCTAACAAATGTATGAGCAACAGACTGCACAAGGACCTTAGCACTTTTATGAATTTCTTCCAAGGAAGAAAAACCAATGGAGGCCAATCCTCTCTTACAAAAGAATGCTTACTAATGTTATTTGATTTTCAGTGACTGAATTTGTCTTTGAGTGACTATTCCCTTGACAGCCACCAACCACAGTGACTTCTCTAGCTCCTTGAAATATCTCCGGACATGACACCCACTAACCCTTTGTAATTTCAGTAAACACTGGTGATCTAAGGTTTTTATTGCAAGTCTTATTCTCAACACAAAATTTTACCCAGAACACTGGATAGTCATATGTCTAACAATAATAACAGTGTAATGGTGGAAAAGCTTTCCAATAGCTAAAAGAGCTATGAGAACTTAATAGGAAGATAACATAACTGCATCCATAGGAAGATAACATAACTGCATCGATAAGAAGATAACATAACTACATCAAGAAGGCCAGAAGTAAAGGCAGTTGAAGGGGGTTGTTGCTATGTAAATAGCAAATGATGGGTCATGTTAAGGACAGGAGCTGAGTTTTTGCTTTGTTATATACAGGTTGTGTGACTTCAGCAAGTAACTTAGCCTGTTCCTATCTCATTTGTATAATGTGTGGTATATAAACCATACCAGTAATCATATTTACATGTTATTATGATGTTGAAAAGATGTTTCATGAGCATTAAACTATAAAATCACAGGACAAAACCGATATGAAGGCCTTAAAATATTTAGTTTAAAAATATAAATAATACAAGTTATTAAAAGGTATCCTGTGAACAGAATGGTCTAGACATTGTTCCTACATAAACTATGTACCAGAGATAAAATATAGAGGCCCACACAGGCTGTATAGTTGTTTTCAATGTTTATTTAATCTAAAAGAATGGACTAAAATATGACCAAAACCCAGAGCCTGGTGCTTTGGTCTTAGAACTCCAAAAATCAGATTTCATATTTTTAAATAGAATGATATATAAGCTGGTTATACTTTAGTTGTTA
This sequence comes from Alexandromys fortis, assembly GCF_014885135.2. NCBI lineage: Eukaryota > Metazoa > Chordata > Mammalia > Rodentia > Cricetidae > Alexandromys > Alexandromys fortis. Next base: position 580,801 of record NW_026068238.1, read on the forward strand.
TAGGCAGACAGGTCAGAGTAAGGCTGAACTCAGAGACATTCAGTTATCTTTCTAGTACACAATGCACATTTGGTCAGCTTCCAGATTGATTCACTGACTTTTTGTAGGCATACAAAATACTTGCCTATTATGTAAAGACAAAAAAACAATTTGGGAGACAGACTCTATATTATATTATATTATATTATATTATATTATATTATATTATATTATATTCCCTAAGAAAATGGTTTTCTAGTGATACATAAATGGGATAGATTGAGCTGGTTAGGAGAGATGTAGAGAAACCAGGAGGACAGTAGAGAGAGGGGGAACCATAAATATTATATACTGTGTGAAAAAATATAATTTCAATAAGAAAAAGAGTAACTATACATATATAAGCATTCTTTGTATATACATTTATATTGCTTGCAAGTTTTTTAAGAGTCATTTGAATGCCTGTTTCCTGTTTGTGTTTCCTCCAATGTGCTTCATGGCCTTTGTTTGTATAAGATAGAGGAATTCATCAAGTGTAATCCTAGGGTGATTTCTGGACCTTCAAAACCACAAATGATCTTACTTCTGATAAAAAATGACAGGATGAAATCTGGCATATGGGTTGGTTTCTAATTCCTCTATTTGGTGCAAACATGAATCAGTTATAGAAATGATTACTTATTAAGCAACTATGTATGAAATGTTGTTCTTACTCCTTCAATAGTCACCCTCCTTGAATCCCATGTCAATGTGACGACATAACCATTGTCACCACCTCACTTCAGTATACTCATATATACAGATGAGAGTTTTATGCTGGAATAACAGTGAAGTCAGACTCTGAAGACCAAGATCCTACTTAACCTTAGTATTCTTCACAGTGTAATTCATGTTGTGCAAATAATGTGAACACCATAAATATCCATTAAAAAACAATTCATATAGGCAGCTGATTAACTTATATGACCTTAAAAGGTTTCAATATATTCATGAAGGTGACAGTGTATAAAATGAAAAGATGCTTGTTTATCAAAAAATTAAAAGGAACCTAACAATTCTTTTAAAATCACAACTCACTTTACAAATTACTCCTTTAAATTCTTGATTTCCTTCTATGTTAATTAATGGCATCACTACATTTTTCCAAGTTGTGTCAAAATAATTTTTGAGCTTTATTCATCACACATTAATCTATTGCAAAGAAATCTCTGTTTTATGCATTTGTGTACACACACATTTACCAAAGCAGTTTTGATAGCAATACCATGGTTCAAAAGTGTTTATGTTTTATCTCTTGAGAAACCCCTAATTGCTAATGAAATGCAATAGCAGAAATTTTATCTTCATTACCTTAAGCTGGGACAACACTTTACTCAACAAAAATTTGTTATACTATAATGTTGAAAACATGCTCATTACTATTATTATATCTAGGATTGAAAATATGAAATAAAATGTAAACTTTTTATTTTTGACATCAATATGTACTTGGAAAAGAACAAAAAGAAGCACACAGTCCCTTTGAAAACATTACTTTGAAATGATAAAATATTTATATTGTATCATACTATATGTATTGCATTTCCTTGAGGTTTAAAAAATCATTCTTAGCATTGAGGTTTAAATGAAAAGTAACACTCTCTGCCATCTATCTGAAGCGTAAAGTTACAATCTATGTGTCCAGTCCTATGTCTCATTTTGCTTAGTTAGATGTGTTTGCCAAATGGCTTGAAATGTATGCAGTTATATGTATTTATTATCTGTGCTTTTGATTTGTTAAATAAATTGCTTAAATAAGGAAAAACACAACCCTTTTACTAAAAATTTTGCATTAAAATAGTATGTAGGTAATGGTTAACACTTATTCAAAAGCTATGAGTTACAAGCTTTTGCTTTGTAATTCAGAGGTGTCACTGATAAACAGATTTAATGACAATATTTTCAAGAATCTTTACTGTTTCTTTATAAACATACTATATATTATGTTAATAACACATTGAATATCTCCAACCTTTTCTATCTTGACCTATTTTGAGAGATGGTTATTATTTGTCCATACTTTGAGTTCTCTGAAAGGAATAAAATCTTTCTAATTCAATATATTTATGATCTCTATCTTACCATCTCCTTAACATAGTAACATACTAGAGTGAATTTAAGATTTTTATTTTGATTCCTTGATTTGTTTATAATTACACAATTTATTTATTTTCTATTAACACTTTTCTCCATTATCATTGAAATTTGTTTATAAGATGAATAAAGAAAAGAAGAAGCCTGAAATATAAACAGAAACAGAAGACATATGTGTGAATAAGAGTCAAGACAGGTGAGGAGAGAGAGAAGGTAACTGGTGTGTGAAAGAGGATATATGCTGACTTCCATTAGTGTAACATAAGTGCTCACTCAGCTCCGTGCTGGCTATACGTTTGTCCAAAACATGATCCATAAGCTGCAGATAGCTATGTGTGGTCCAGTTGACACTTGTATACTTAATTAAAACACCGTGGGAGTGTTTGTGTGTAATTTTATTGTAACTTGAAAGCACAGTATTTTAAGCATGAACTTTGTAGGTCATAATGTGGTCCAGAGAAGACAAAATGTCAGATGCCTGGTTAAGCTGGAGCGTTGTGCACTGACTGCAGTCATGACAAAGAAAAGCACAGATCCAGTATCAAAACACAAAACTGATATATCATTCTTCAAAACAAGGATTTGCCATGTTTTTATATCCTTGGTTTGTTAAATAAATGGTTTAAGTAAGGAAAACGACAACTCTTTACTAAAAGTTTTGTATTAAAATAGTTTGTAGGCAATGGGTAACGCTTATTCAATAGCTATGAGCTCCCCAAAGGAAGCAGGTTTCTGAACACTGCATCTCTGGAACTTGAAGAAGAGAATTGTGTTTGAACATCATAAGTGACAATATGAGAAATCAATGATGCTAGGCAAAGCCTGTCAGAGACTCACAGGACTGGAGGGAAAGAAGCAATAGAAAGCATTTTACGGTGTGGTCTCAATTTCAAGCCAAGTTTGCCACTGTAATTAACATTGTTAGAGTTCCAGTTAGCAAAGCTTTATAAAGCTTTGGTTATTCTCCTGCTAAGGAAATCTGTACAGCAAGAGATTAACATTTTCATAAGAAAATAATCTTAGCCAATGGTGAGTATTCACATCTAATTTAATTTTTATTTTTTTTTAAATATAATTTTTTTATTGAAAAAAAAAAGATTTTTGCCTCCTCCCCGCCTCCCATTTCCCTCCCCGTCTCCCTTTTCCCCCCTCCTCCCTCTCCTCTCCCCCTCCCCCCCACTCCTCTCCCCCTCCCT